>NW_025765629.1:0-132894 GCF_003918875.1 Haliotis rubra | reverse complement strand
CAGATTAGCTAGGTCACTAATCACCTGGTCCTGCATCTGATACTTACAAGTCCTCTAATAGCTGGAATAATCGCGGGACTATGAATGTGAAATTAATTCCTCTTGGTGTATATGGCTGAATGTATTTCTATCGTGTCAGGGGTAAAATATTTTTAGCATTTGAATGAAGGATAATATTTACTGTTTTGTTCATCAAGTTTATGTTAAGATGAAGTTGTGGTAGGATGTTGCTTAGGAATGTTACTATAGGACCGGGGGTATTCATCAATACTCCACTGAAAGCATTACCGATCCTTCGTGCTTCAGAAGGCGCGCACTAGTTGCTGGTTGGGTGGGGGTGATGCAATGCTTGCTTTGACTGCTGGAGTCCGCAGGTGGAAGTTAGTAATTAGAGCGAAGTGTGCATTGGTACTATGAATCATCTTGGATACTTCTCAGGAATATTTGATTCAATGGAAAGTTATTTTTCATCCTACAGAGAATTCTGTAGCATGTTAAGATGGTCATGACTAGGGCAGTGTCATGTGTTAAGGTCATCACTGATACACTGGTATATTTTATTTATTTATTTATTACAGAGTGGGAGGCATATTTAAGATTTTCATGACCAGTTCTTTGAGTTATATATAACATGACTAGAAATTATTGAGAATTTTAGGAATATGTTTAGTGGTTTCTAGTATAAACTCACCTTGACCAGCTATCAAGTGCTTGGTTTCATTCAAGAGAGACAACTCCGTTAATCCGGCTTGGTATTCTTGTTTCTAAAAACAAATGAAGGAGTTTAGAAAACCTAAGGCTGGATATGATTGATAGAAGAACTGTGGCTGTCTATAGAAGTAGACAATTAGAACTGAGCTGCATTCAATGGGTTGGCAGAAAAGTCGAGGAATTCCATCACCGATCATGAAACCTGAACAAAGGAGAAGAAGGTTGAACTGGTGCTTATAGCATAGAAATTTTAACTGGGACAATGTGATTTTCTCAGATGAAGAGTTCTGTGTGGCTGTTTCCTAATACACACTGACATTCTGGACCAAACAAACTAAAACCTTTATCAGCACCCAAAGGCACAGTCGAAATTTAACGTGTGGGGTGGCATATCTGTGTTAGGGGCAGCCCTCTGTATATTGAAGGGAATATGAACGGTGGCGGTACACAGATATTCTCGAGGACATTTACTTCCATCTGCTCCACGTGTTCTATGGAAATGTTTGGAGTTTCCAGCAGGACAGCGACCAAAACATCGTTCAAAGCATTCACAGGCCTGGTTTCGCACCCAAAATATTACATTATTAGATTGGCCAAGCTACAGCCCTGACCTAAATCAATAGAAAATGAATGGGGACTTATGAAGGGAAAGTGTCAATAAGAAAAATCTGACAAATATTGCTGGAAATGAAAGAAGAGGGTGGTCAATATTGGGACAGCATGGACCACGACTTTCTAACTTCTTTGATCAGTAGTATGCCCCCATGCATTGAAGCCTGGATTGCTGCCCATTGTGACTTGACAAAATACTAACTGTTCACCTGTCTTTGAATCTGGAGTTATGTTCTGCTAATATTCACATTTAACCCGTGTAAGTTAAAAAAAAAGAAAATTTTCAAATCTTTAAATTCTCAATAATTTCTGGTTGTACTGTACATGTTTACTACTTACACTATGTCACTGAGGCAGAGCAGGTGCTTGTTCAGGTCAGACAGACAGTGCGGACCTGGGAAAAGGAGGGACACTTTGTCATTCAGAGTTTAGATAGTGAAAACTTTGATCATTAGATCTAGGTTAAATTTAAATTTTACTGGATCATTTTATCATCTATAAATTTGATGATATGTGCAGTTGATTAAAAATTCTTGTGGTAAAAAGTCAATGATGATCTGTTCCTGTCAGGATGTTGTAAAGGATGTGGGTGTGAAGGGGTCTGGTGGGGAGGGATGCCACCCAGGGAGGCTGGATGTTGTGCCTGTGTGGCGGAGTGTTGTGATGAAGCTGTAGCTGCTGTTGCCCTTTGATGTATCTCCAAGAGCTGAGGGTATCAAGTACATGTATATGGGATAGCTGTAAATCTGATCAACAGAACTTGATATGTTTGACAATCTCCCTCCTTGTCCCCTTAGGTGGCTTCTGGTCAGCTGTGGTTGAAGTAGAGTTAGTGAGTGGGTTGGGGCTAAAGCCAGATTCAAGCCAGCTTGTAGATGCAGAGACCTTGACCTGCCCATGGGCCATCGGTTGACCCCAAGCCTGAAGCTAATGTTTGTAAAATATTCCAAATTGAACAAAAACATCCAAATATGTTGTTGATGTTGTTAGAACATATGTTATAACTGTGTACAGATGAAAAGATGGTTGTATGTCACTGTTAGCAGGACCAAGTAAGGAAGGAGAGGCTGCTTTAACCCACTTAACTTTAAGAACAATAAGATATCGTCATTCTGTTTAAAATGAACATTTGAAATACTTTAAGAATCAGTTTTGTATAGCATGTACAAATATAAATTACCCAATGAAACATACAGTAGTATACACACTGAATTTAGGAAAATAGAATAAGAAATCCCTTACTGGAAGAACATAAACATTTTTCATCCCAATTTGAGGGTTATTTTACAGTTCTTGATAAGTCCCCTTAGATGTTTGCCATGCCTTGATGGCTCCCTCTGTGCTGCTAGATAGCTCACAGATCATATTCAGAACCTGGAAATCCCCAATGACCAGCAGATCCTTACAGTTTTAGAACTGTTTACGTTGTTGTCTGGTAGCACCAGACTGTTTGGAGTGTAATCTGTCTGTCAGAGTCGGGTGGGAGATTATCACCCCCTTGATGATGAGTCGGTAGTTTGAACTGGTGGTAAACGAGATACTCCCTGATGCAGGGGGACAGATGGCCATGTAATGAAATAACAGAACCATTGCTGGTCTCTTGTCTTTGAAAATACCATCTCATTATGAAAATGATGTAATTTACATTTTAATGAGCCATGAGGGAAATATCACATTTTGTTGGCTTCCCATTAATGATGGTCAGATGTGGGTGTAATCTGTAGGGTGTCACCTGGTCACAGTGGGCCTTAATGAAACAGGGATATAACAGGGATATAACACGGGGGATATAACAGGGATATAACACGGGGGATAGAACAGGGATATAACACAGGGGATAGAACAGGCCTAGGGGACATAACAGGAGGATATAACACGGGGAAATTACAGGCCTAGGGGACATAACAGGGATATAACATGGGGGATATAACAGGCCTAGGGGATATAACAAGGATATAACACGGTGGATATTACAGGCCTAGGGACATAACAGGGATATAACATGGGGGGGATATTACAGGCCTAGGGGACATAACAAGGGGATGTATGATGGGATATGATAGGATAGAACAAGGTATATAACAAGGGCTATACAACAGGGGATACAATTGGACATAAAGGCTTTATAAGAGGGGACACAACAGGGATATATGGGATATAACAGTATGTAAGTGGGATATAACAAATGCATATAACAGGGTATATAATGGGATATAACAGGGACATAAGGGCTATATAACAGGGAATATAATGGGATATAACAGGGGATTTAAAAAGGCTATATGACAGGATATAATTGGATATAACCAGATATAACAGGAAAAAGTAACAGGAAATATAACAGGAACATTATGGGATATTGTGGGATATGACAGAACATAATGGCTATAACAGTGGATGTAACAAAGGGATATAACATGGGTGTCATCTAGTCTGTGCTGATAGTGAAGGAATGTTTATTGGTTGTACTTGGTCTACAGCTCCAGTGCGGAGAAGAATTGTAATTCCTGTGCTGGGTATAGGACCGTGGAGTGATGAGGGACATGGCAGGGAGGGAGGGAGGACTCGGTGATGAGTGGTGAGTGTGTGTTCAGGTCAGGACAGAGCTGCAGGTTTGGTGGAGATCCTGATGGAGATCGGGAGCATAAGCCTTGGTGATAACAGACCAACAAGATAAGCCATCAGTTCTGTCATTGATTCCGTCTCTTTCATCTGGCCGCTGAGTTCAATGAGGGAGAAGTATTGTGGAGCGAGATTAGTGATGCTCAGCCCCATGGAGGCAGTCAGCCGTGGCAGAGGCTGCCAAACACACTTCATGTCTCGCATGTCATCTCCGGCTCCTATCTCTTCCTTCCTCCCCCTTCTACCCTACCCCCACCTGCTCTGTGTCAGGGGGTGGGTCTTACAGTGTGTTATCTTGTCAACTTGGGTGAACTAGTGAAGCCTTTGCAGGCACATTCTATGATGGTGATATGGAAGGGTGGCTGTGTGTGTCAACAGGAGAGGTAGGATCTTCCATGGTACTGTGTTTTCACTCAAGATTCTTATCTCTGTGTGTTATTCCAGATTCCATGCTCTAGTGATGATGTCATCGAGCTTCACTGATTCTTGAATGTGGTTGTCATTGTCATCCCTCATGTTAATTATAGTGTTATGTTGTCCTTTTCCTCTGTCCAGTAGGTTCAGCAGCCCCTGGCTTCATCCAACATCCCATTGCCATCATCTAGTACACCACCTAGCTAACAACCATCTCACCATCTCAGCATCCCTACACCAATCCCAGCATCTAGTATACCACCTAGCTAACAACCATCTCACCATCTCAGCAACCCTACACCAATCCCAGCATCCCTACACCAAACCCAGCATCTAGTATACCACCTAGCTAACAACCATCTCACCATCTCAGCAACCCTACACCAATCCCAGCATCTAGTACACCACCTAGCTAACAACCATCTCACCATCTCAGCATCCCTACACCAATCCCAGCATCTAGTATACCACCTAGCTAACAACCATCTCACCATCTCAGCAACCCTACACCAATCCCAGCATCCCTACACCAAACCCAGCATCTAGTATACCACCTAGCTAACAACCATCTCACCATCTCAGCAACCCTACACCAATCCCAGCATCCCTACACCAAACCCAGCATCTAGTATACCACCTAGCTAACAACCATCTCACCATCCCAGCATCCCTACACCAATCCCAGCATCTAGTATACCACCTAGCTAACAACCATCTCACCATCTCAGCAACCCTACACCAATCCCAGCATCCCTACACCAAACCCAGCATCTAGTATACCACCTAGCTAACAACCATCTCACCATCTCAGCAACCCTACACCAATCCCAGCATCTAGTACACCACCTAGCTAACAACCATCTCACCATCTCAGCATCCCTACACCAAACCCAGCATCTAGTACACCACCTAGCTAACAACCATCTCACCATCCCAGCATCCCTACACCAATCCCAGCATCTAGTATACCACCTAGCTAACAACCATCTCACCATCCCAGCAACCTACTACACCAACTCTCCAGCATCCCTACACTCAAACCCAGCATCTAGTATACCACCTAGCTAACAACCATCTCACCATCCCGCATCCCTACACCAAACCCAGCATCTAGTACACCACCTAGCTAACAACCATCTCACCATCTCACCATCTCAGCATCCTCCCTTTCATCACATCACCTAGTCTGTCTCACAGTCCCTGAACCACATTATTTTTCCTACAGCCTAGCCTTCCCTGTAGTGCTAAAGCCCTAAACGAAGCAAGTCTAGATTTCCCCAGGTTCAGGAATCTCTGGTCTCCCTAGGGCTCCTTTTCAATTTAAATGGGCTTGTTTGTTACTATCAAAATTATATATATTCAGAGACTAAGCCTTTTAGTCTACACATCACCATACAACACCACCACCATATTACATGCCAACTCCCAACTAAACCATCTCTCTCAGTCCCACAATACCAAGTCTCAGTCCTCACCTCCTCCTCTGCATCCCCTTACACAACCCTCCCCACAACCCTCCCCCACATCACCTCAACCATCTGCCCAGGCTCCCATACCAACCCCTGACTAGTGTATTATCCAATATCGGTGTGTTTATTGCGCGGGAAGAGCTTGCAAATTCTGCTTGTAAACATGGCGGGGTCTTCAAAGCTACCCATAAACATGCTGTCTGTATGCAGTAGGCTCTGACAAAAACTGCAGCTCTCCAAGACAGACTGCTGATTGTATTTGGGGAAAAAATGTGTGATTGTAATTACTGAACATTAATCATGGTGCTCTCTCTCCCGGGGACAGCTGGCTCTCACTCACTCACTCACCACACTTGTCAGAACTCTCTCTTATTCATTTTACTCACCCACTCTCTTGTCAGGAAGAGATTCCACTCCACTCACGTTCAAGTAGAGTTTTCCCTCCCTGGCTTGCTCACTCACCTCACCTCACTCACTCACTCACTCCTCACTCACTCACTCACTCACTCACTCACCCACTTCCATTCACTCACTCACCCTTCCAACCAACCACCCCTCCCACTCATTCACTCTCATCTCCACCCACCCACTTCCATTCACTTCACCTCCCAACCAACCACCCTCCCACTCATATTCACTCTTCCACCCTCCCAACCAACCACCCTCCCACTCCGATTCAGTCATTTCACCTCCCAACCAACCACACCTCCCACTCACTCACACTCACTCACTCAACATACTTAGACAAGATGAACAGTGTCCCATTCCTATGTCCAATATGGTGTGTTTGGTTTTCTATGAATGTGATTACTGATGTGGAAAGTGACATGACACATTTCTTGCTTCTGTTTTCCAAGTCAACTCTGAACAGATTCATTATTGATTAGATTCAATTTGAATTTCATAACTTTTCTTTTAAGATGCTTCCAGTGATGAAATCATGCATTGCTCTCAGTTTTAACCCCTAACTGCACACTACACAATTCATTCTCGTTGTTGTAATAATAACTATTGTTAGAATTGGACACAAATAATGGTAACCTAAATATTCCCTAATTACCAGGGCAAATGTTGGACAAACCTATTTTCTGTAGTTGATGAGACTGTTTGTGTTGTGTGTGTGTGAGTCAGAGTAAGGAGGGCTAACCCAGTGTAAGTTTCATCAGCTGGATGTACATGTACAAGTGGGAGCCACCGGTGCCCCCGACCTCCAAGGCCATCACAGCCATTCATGCAGCGCCTATAACCTCACACCATAATTGCTGATGTGTGACAGAAAGTTTCTCTGATGAAGATCAGCTGCCTGTTGGTTTGCTCCCAGAATAAAATGAAGTGATTGATATAGTGTCAACACTGTTTGAAAGCTATTCATGAGTATCTTCCTGGAGATCAGTTGATTTAACCCTTTGTATCTCCAGCTTCATTAAAAACTCATGTTGAATATTGTAAAAAAGTCAGTTGAATAATGCGTTCTGTCAGTGTTTCTCCACAGGATCACGACCAATAGAGTGGCTTGTCACTAAAAAATGGACTGTGTCTCGATTTTATCTGATATATTCTAAGTTTCCATCTCATATTGTCTCCGGTGTGCATGTTTTGCCAGTTTGAATTATTGTCACGTGTAGAACTGACATGCAGAGCAGGGGTCAGCTGTGTAAACAGCTGAAGGAGGGAGCTGTTGGTTTTGGGGTAATTGTTTGCTACACTGATTACACAAGATAGTTTTGTAGATGTGGTTGTTGAATGTAACATGGATGTGTTTACATGACAAAATGACATGGTCTTTGTAATATTGGTGAGTTACACAGGGAGGTGGGAGATGCACTGTGCACTATAATGGATTTGTGGACTGGGGAGGGGAAGGGAGGGAGGGAGACAGGTGGGGGTGTGCAAGTAGAACGGAGGGAGGTGGGGGTGCCTTAGCTTAGCAACAACCTCCTGCTGGCCTAACAGTGGTGCACTTAGCTGAGCAACAACCTCCTGCTGGCCTAACAGTGGTGCCTTAGCTTAGCAACAACCTCCTGCTGGCCTAACAGTGGTGCCTTAGCTAAGCAACAACCTCCTGCTGGCCTAACAGTGCTGGTGACTTAACTGTGGTGCCTTAGCTAAGCAACAACCTCCTGCTGGCCTAACAGTGGTGCCTTAGCTAAGCAACAACCTCCTGCTGGCCTAACAGTGGTGCCTTAGCTAAGCAACAACCTCCTGCTGGCCTAACAGTGGTGCCTTAGCTTAAGCAACAACCTCCTGCTGGCCTAACAGTGGTGCCTTAGCTTAGCAACAACCTCCTGCTGGCCTAACAGTGGTGCCTTAGCTTAGCAACAACCTCCTGCTGGCCTAACAGTGGTGCCTTAGCTAAGCAACAACCTCCTGCTGGCCTACGGTTGTTTAGTTAGTTAGACATCTGTACAGTGAAAGTCTGGCCCTAGAAAGTGATGTTTAAACTTGATTCCGTGGGTGGAGGACAGTGGGGAGGATGTCCGTTTATTGTTAAGTCTTTAATGGAGTGTAGATTCATTGATTAGGTGTTGAGGTTAGCTGTGGTATCTAATAACAGGTGAAAGTTTCACCAACAGTTTAAGGTTCAGGTAACCACAGATGAAACCTTGTCCCATCCTGTCATGTTGACACTTACAGATGTTTTCCATGCACCTGTGCTTAAGTCATTAAAGGAATTGAATACTTTTCCGTAGTGCTCAGGGTGCGATGGTTACAGAAGGAGATAGTGAAACCTACTGCAGTATTCATCGTCAAAGAACTAGTTGTCTCACTTCCAGCACTTATTACACACACTTTCTGTGTCTGAAGCATGGAGATACAAGAGTATTTGACTGGTTGCACGTATCAACAACTCGCAGTAGTCAGCAAAGTGGATTTAGCAGAGTGTGACTGAGCTAGGGACAACTGACAGTGAACAAGTCAAGTGCACAGACAGCAACTAAACACAGTTGTCATAGGGACTGCCGTCTTTATCATAGTCTCCCTTGACAACAGTCCTCGAAGGCTAATTGTTCATCCATGTTATTGTTGTCATGACACAGAGCCTTTTAGAAAGTAATCAAATGCAGCATCTGTCATGCATCTTGGATTACACTTTCTCAGTGAAGTACAGATTCTAGTACTTTTTGGGTTGAGTCCATGTGTGATTCGAACCTACATTCTCAGAGTCAGGCACCTGTTCGCAGTTCACAAAGTCAGTGATCTAACCCACTCAGCCAGCGCAGCTTCCAGACAAATTTGTACTCTTGTCTACAAGTGGAAATTGGCATGACTCCCATTGCCGAAGCTAGGAATACACAAAGCCATCTGTTGCATGTTAATGTTTAAGTCCATTTAATAGTATTTAGAACCTGCAAGTCAGTGTTTGAATATGTTTAACAGTTGGATAAAATGCTGTTTTGTAAGCGTGCATGTGTCCTTGAGATGTGTGTGTAACTGTGTTCTGTAGGTCATAGTTAGATGCAGGACAGAGACTCCACCATCTGTAGGTCCGAGTTAGATGCAGGACAGAGACTCAACCATCTGTAGGTCCGTAGTTAGATGCAGGACAGAGACTCCACCATCTGTAGGTCATAGTTAGATGCAGGACAGAGACTCCACCATCTGTAGGTCTGAGTTAGATGCAGGACAGAGACTCCACCATCTGTAGGTCATAGTTAGATGCAGGACAGAGACTCAACCATCTGTAGGTCCGAGTTAGATGCAGGACAGAGACTCCACCATCTGTAGGTCATAGTTAGATGCAGGACAGAGACTCCACCATCTCATAGTTAGATGGGACAGAGACTCACCATCTGTAGTTAGATGCAGGACAGAGACTCCACCATGTGTAGGTCCTAGTTAGATGCAGGACAGAGACTCCACCATCTGTAGGTCTGAGTTAGATGCAGGACAGAGACTCCACCATCTGTAGGTCCAGAGTTAGATGCAGGACAGAGACTCCACCATCTGTAGGTCAGAGTTAGATGCAGGACAGAGACTCCACCATCTGTAGGTCCTAGTTAGATGCAGGACAGAGACTCCACCATCTGTAGGTCATCTGTAAGTTAGTTAGATGCAGGACAGAGACTCCACCATGTGTAGGTCCCAGTTAGATGCAGGACAGAGACTCCACAGAGACTCAATCTGTAGGTCCTGAGTTAGATGCAGGACAGAGACTCCACCATCTGTAGGTCCTGAGTTAGATGCAGGACAGAGACTCCACCATCTGTGTAGGTCCTTAGATGCAGGACAGTTAGATGCAGGACAGAGACTCCACCATGTGTGATGCAGGTCCTAGTTAGATGCAGGACAGAGACTCCACCATCTGTCATAGTTAGGTCAGAGTTAGATGCAGGACAACAGAGACTCCACCATCTGTAGGTCTGGAGTTAGGTCAAGTAGTGCAGGACAGAGACTCCACCATCTGTAGGTCTGAGTTAGATGCAGGACAGAGACTCCACCATGTGTAGGTCCCAGTTAGATGCAGGACAGAGACTCCCATCTGTCTGATGCAGGAGACTCCACCATCTGAGTTTAGATGCAGGACAAAGACTCCACCATCTGTAGGTCTGAGTTAGATGCAGGACAGAGACTCCACCATCTGTAGATGTCTGACAGAGTTAGATGCAGGACAGAGACTCCACCATCTGTAGGTCATAGTTAGATGTAGGACAGAGACTCCACCATCTGTGGTCCGAAAGTTAGATGTCATAGTTAGATGCAGGACAAAGACTCCACCATCTGTAGTCGTCCGAGTTAGATGCAGGACAGTTAGATGCAGGACTCCCCACCATCTGTAGGTCTGAGTTAGATGCAGGACAAAGACTCCACCATCTGTAGGTCCTGAGTTAGATGCAGGACAGAGACTCCACCATCACCATCTGTAGGACAGGTCCCAGTCAGATGCAGGACAGAGACTCCATCCATCTGTAGGTCCGAGAGTTAGATGCAGGACAGAGACTCCACCATCTGTAGGTCAGTTAGATGCAGGACAGAGACTCCACCATCTGTAGGTCTGAGTTAGATGCAGGACAGAGACTCCACCATCTGTAGGTCATAGTTAGATGCAGGACAGAGACTCCACCATCTGTAGGTCCGAGTTAGATGCAGGACAGAGACTCCACCATCTGTATCTGTTAGATGCAGGTCCATCTGTAGGTCCCATGGTAGTTAGATGCAGGACAGAGACTCCACCATCTGTAGGTCATTGAGTTAGATGCAGGACAGAGACTCCACCATCTGTAGATGTCATGTTAGATGCAGGACAGAGACTCCACCATCTGTAGGTCATAGAGTTAGATGTTAGAGGTCCAGGATGCACAGAGACTCCACCATCTGTAGGTCCAAAAGTTAGAGTAGATGCTCCACCATCTGTAGGTCCCTAGTTAGATGCAGGACAGACTCCACCATCTGTACTCCACCATCTGTAGGTCATAGTTAGATGCAGGACAGGACTCAGAGACTCCTCCATCTGTAGGTCCGAGTTAGATGCAGGACAGAGACTCCACCATCTGTAGGTCATAGTTAGATGCAGGACAGAGACTCCTCCATCTGTAGGTCCGAGTTAGATGCAGGACAGAGACTCCACCATCTGTAGGTCCGAGTTAGATGCAGGACAGAGACTCAACCATCTGTAGGTCATAGTTAGATGCAGCTCCACTCACCATGTGTAGGTCCCAGTTAGATGCAGGACAGAGACTCCACCATCTGTAGGTCTGAGTTAGATGCAGGACAGAGACTCCACCATCTGTAGGTCAGTCTGTAGGACAGAGACCCTCCATCATAGTTAGATGCAGGACAAAGACTCCCTCCATCTGTAGGTCCAGAGTTAGATGCAGGACAGAGACTCCACCATCTGTAGGTCTGTAGGTTAGAGATGCAGGACAGAGACTCCACCATGTGTAGGTCATAGTTAGATGCAGGACAGAGACTCCACCATCTGTAGGTCCTAGTTAGATGCAGGACAGAGACTCCACCATCTGTAGGTCAGAGTTAGATGCAGGACAGAGACTCCACCATCTGTAGGTCATAGTTAGATGCAGGACAGAGACTCCACCATCTGTAGGTCATAGTTAGATGCAGGACAAAGATTCCACCATCTGTAGGTCCTAGATGCAAGACAGAGACTCCACCATCTGTAGGTCCGAGTTAGATGCAGGACAGAGACTCCACCATCTGTAGGTCATAGTTAGATGCAGGACAGAGACTCCACCATGTGTAGGTCATAGTTAGATGCAGGACAAAGACTCAACCATCTGTAGGTCATAGTTAGATGCAGGACAGAGACTCCACCATATGTAGTTCCGAGTTAGATGCAAGACAGAGACTCCACCATGTGTAGGTCCGAGTTAGATGCAGGACAGAGACTCCACCATCTGTAGGTCCGAGTTAGATGCAGGACAGAGACTCCACCATCTGTAGGTCCGAGTTAGATGCAGGACAGAGACTCCACCATCTGTAGGTCCTGAGTTAGATGCAGGACAGAGACTCCACCATCTGTAGGTCATAGTTAGATGCAGGACAGCCAGTGATGGCTTTGTGGGACAGGCCCCTGCTAATACAGATATATGTAACCAGTTCAGTTTTTGAGATTGTTGCCAACCTTTTTCTAATGTGCCAAATCAGTGTTGACTATTTACAAATAAGTATATATATTTATGTATATATGTTGTACAGCTCATTGACTGTGTGCAGCAGTCTACAGCAAACACATTAGTTGGAGAAGCTCTAGGAAACGCGGAAAAATTACGTTCTTTGAGAAGCAAACAAAAAAGCCAGCCAACGTAATCGAGTGTAGATTAAGGTACAGCCTGCGATGACTTCCTGCTCTGCCCAGTGGGACACAGGTGGCATCAGACGCCATCTTGCAGGTCACTAAGTACCACAGGGCCTTGGGAGAAACTAACAGTAATGAAGAAAAACAAAAAAAACGGGACCAACTTTCATCTCGACTGGTGTGTCAATCTGCCGGCAGCAGGCATGGTGTTAGGTTACTTGCATTTCATCAAAAAACAAATCACCTCTAACTGACCTGAACTGGTTGCTATAGAATTTTACCCTTCTGTTTTTTGCTTCAAGTCAAGAAATTCTTTTGACGTATTCTCCATCATCATAAAGTTGAAATTTTTAACCAATTGTTGCAACTGGGAAGTTTATGGTTTAGAAATTGGAATTCTTTCAACGTTTTTGCTGAAAAAATCAACTTCAGTCTTTAGTTTACTGCTTGTGTCGCGTGACGAGTCTTGCCAATGTTAAGTGTCTGTGACATATCACACTTCCTGTAGATTCCGTGATCTTCTGTGCTGATTTTATGACAGTTTTGTGGTTGGTCTGTAAGAAGCTGTTGGGTTCTGCTGCGATGGTTGTCAATCATACAGAAACATTACTAGGAACAGATTGTGAAAACAATATACAAATACCCGTAGGTATTTCCTGGCTGACTAGAAGGGGAGAGCAATACCCGTAGGTATTTCCTGTCCGACTAGCAGGGGAGAGCAATACCGTGAGGTGTATTTCCTGGCGACTAGAGAAGGGGAGAGCAATACCATGGGTACTGCCTGGCCGACTAGCAGGGGAGAGCAATACCTGGGGTATTTCCTGGCCGACTAGCAGGGGAGAGCAATACCATTAGGAATTTTCCTGGTACGACTAGCAGGGGGAGAGCACATACCAATTAAAGGTATTTCCTGGTTCTTGGCCCCACTAGCAGGGGAGAGCACACCAGGGTATTTCCCTGACTAGCAGGGGAGGCAATAATCTTCGTGAGGGTATTTCCTGGCCGTCTTAGCAGGAGAGCAATACCGTGGGTATTTCCTGGGCCGACTAGCAGGAACCAGTGAGGTATTTCCTGGCCGACTAGGCAGGGAGCAATACCACTGTGAGGTATCCTGGCCGACTAGCGGGAGAGCAATACCGTGCGAGGTATTTCCTGGCTGACTAGAAGGGGAGAGCAAAACCCGTAGGTATTTCCTGTCCGACTAGCAGGGGAGAGCAATACCCGTAGGTATTTCCTGGCCGACTAGCAGGGGAGAGCTTGTGTTAACGTTGCGGTATATGACAGATATGTGGCGGAGATCTTCACAAAAACTGGAATGCTGCTTGTATCTCAGGAAGTATATTCCAGACACCTGCAGCATATATCTTTTGTCGGAAGTTATGATATTTCTGTTGTGGTAGTAGTAAGTTGTCAGTAGCACTGTTGCTGGTTATCATGGAAATGATCGGTCTTATGTGTCTTCCGTGAGTAGTGAAAACTTCAAGATATGTTCTGGCTTAGAATTGGTCTCCAGTAAATCATTCTAGTCTCCTTGTGAAGATCTGGCTTACCATTGGTCTTCAGGAACCCATTCTTGTCCTCCTGTCTCCCAGTGAAGATCTGGGTAAAAACTGACCTTCAGGAGCCCATTCTTGTCTCCCTGGTTCCGAGTGAAGATCTGAGTTACAATTGACCTTCCCGGGTGAGAAGTTAGTTATCTGGGTAGTCTGACACTGGTGACAAGAATTGTGAACCATCATATGCTGCTGGGCTGGTGAGTCAGAGTAGTGGGTGACTGGGGTCAAGACGACAACGTTATTTAGCCAGATATGTTGTACGTTTGTGTGGCTGGTGAGTCAGAGTAGTGGGTGACTGGGGTCAAGACGACAATGTTATTTTGTGTGTGACTAGTACAGTGTTGTAGTCCTGACATTTATACAGTGTTGTTTTTTGTTGTTGCAGGTGAAGTCCCCACGTGTCCGGGCAATGACTTCACATGTGAAAACAGCCGCTGTATCAACAAGGAATGGCTGTGTGATGGTGACAATGACTGCGGTGATGACAGCGATGAACTTGGATGTCGTAAGTTGGAGTTTTTTGTCACATACAAAACATGGTCAGATGTACCTCAGACATTGGTCTGGGCTTCAGTCTGCCGCGTGTACAGAATACAAACTGGTAAATGATAGGGATGTGTGTGGACATTAGATAGGGGTGTGATGACATTTGTCAGGGATGTGATGACTTTATCCAGGGTTGATGACATTTGTCAGGGATGTTGTGACTTTATCCAGGGTTGATGACATTTGTCAGGGATGTGATGGCTTTCGTTAAGGGTGTGATGTTGGTCAGGGATTTCATTTGACTTTGGACTCCAGGGATGCTGATGGTCATTAACATCAAGGGTGTGATGTTGGTCAGGGGATTTGATGACTTTGGTCAGGGATGTGATGACATTTATCCAGGGTGTGATGACATTTGTCAGGGATGTTGTGACTTTATCCAGGGTTGATGACATTTGTCACCAGGGATGTCATTAGGTAGGGCTGTGATGACTTTGTCAGGGATGTGAGGTCATTTGTCAGGGCTGTGATGACTTTATCAGGGTTGCTGAATTTGGTCAGAGGTGGATGACATTTGTCCAGGGATGTGATGACATTTGTCATGTGATGACATTAATCAAGGCTGTGATGTTGGTCAGGGATTTGATGACTTTTGTCAGGAATGTGATGACATTTGTCAGGGCTGTGATGACATTTGTCAGGGATGTGAGGTCATTTGTCAGGGCTGTGATGACATTAATCAGGGATGTGATGTCATTTGTCAGGGATGTGATGACATTTGTCAGGGATGTGAGGTCATTAGGTAGGGCTGTGATGACATTTGTCAGGGATGTGATGTCAGGGCATTTGTCAGGGCTGTGAGGTCATTTGTCAGGGATGTGATGACATTTGTCAGGGATGTGAGGTCATTTGTCAGGGCTGTGATGACATTTGTCAGGGATGTGAGGTCAGGGCTTGGATGACATTTGTCAGGATGTGAGGTCATTTGTCAGGGCTGTGATGACATTTGTCAGGGATGTGAGGTTATTAGGTATGGTCTGGGATGTGATGACGCTTGGTCATGGATATGATGACATAAGTCGGATGTGGTGAAGTTTTGCAGGATAATTATATTTTTGTTGAAACAGGTCTATTGAAATTGTGTTAAAGCATTATTCCAGATGTCTGTCCTGATATGTACCATGTATACACATTGATTTCTAGTGAAATTATATACCAGATTAATTTCAAACCAAGTTATAATATTTAGAAAACAATTAAATATAAACTTTTGATAAACAAATTGTAAGTTTGGAACTTAAGTGTCTATTTTCTGTTTGCCCCAACAAAGATTATGTAGTGGTTTCTGTTTCTTGACGTGATGTTAGTGACTTTGAGGCAGGTAGCGCCAGGAGCGTCTCTCACAGACAGGGACAGCTTGTGTTAACGGCACACAAGGCCGTGATGTTGTCTTCACAACTACTTGTCAATGACAGAAAACCTCTGATGACAGCCCTATATTGGGAAATGATGTAGACAAGAGCCTGTGTTATGAACAACTTACTTGGGTTGAAGATTTATGACTAAGTCGGATGACGAACAAACGTGATGGAGGTGGTGACAGGTGTCAACATCTTGTCTGACATGTCGTGGCAGTTATATATCTCTATGCTGACATATTTGTCAGAAGTGCGTTAAACTGACAAATAGGAACAATTCTGGTGTGTTCATGTTTGCGTCCTTGTGTGCATGCATGTGTGTGTACACACTCACATCTGGAAACATGTTTGACATGTCTGTCAATCCTGATGGATGTGTGTATGATGTATTTAGAAGATATATGTTTGATATATCTTGATGAAGGTATTATGATATATCCTGATGGATGATACATCTGGTGGATATAAGTCGTATACAACCCCAATATGTATGATATATCCAGATATTAGCATCCAGTACCTGGGTGTGTTTGCTGGGCCGTATTGTATTATTCCTTTATTGATGGATGTTGTCACAAATAAACGAGGAAGCGGTAGATTGTGTTTGGGTTTCAGACACGCCGCCTGTGATGAGAGGTGTTCATGTGTACATGGCCATTATACTTAAAGATGAGAGTGAAACTGTAATCAAAACCTGATTAGAGGCTTGACTTGTGACACCTGTCATATTAGAGAAGAGTAATGGCAACATTGGAATCTATTCCATCTGTTTTGCCTGGCTTGGATTGTCTGCCACACAGGTATTGATTGAGTAATTCCTGGTCCTGCCGCTCTGCCTGACACTCTGCCTGAAGATAAGTGGTCTATTCTCAGTTTAAAACAATTCATTTATTTGTGGAACAGACGGTCGGTCTAGCAACAGCCATATGCCTTACAGATTTATGAGGCTGGAGCAACAAGTGGTCTATTCTCAGTTTAAAAAAACAATTCATTTATTTGTGGAACCTTTGTGAATATGATTTTGCTGTGATTGTCTGGTCTGTAAGTAGCAACAGTCCATATGCTGCTTACAGAGAATATATATACTGAAGTCCACAAATAAGGGGACATATGTCAGAGTTAGTGAGTGGGTGTTTGAACGACAGAGCCGTCTCAGTTTAACCTGTGTCTCCAGTTAGTTGTATGTTCAGTAACAGATCTTTGGGGTAATATGTGCAAAAACACATGTCTCTGTTGTGTGATAAGTGCTGTAACACATGTCTCTGTTGTTGATAAGTGCTGTAACTGCTGATAACATAAGTGCTGTAACACATGTCTCTGTTGTGTGATAAGTGCTGTAACACATGTCTCTTTGTGTGATAAGTGCTGTAACACATGTCTCTGTTGTTTGAGATGTCCAGTAACTCTGTTGTGTGATAAGTGCTGTCATCTCTGTTGTGTGATAAGTGCTTTAACATAAGTCTCTCTGTTGTGTGATAAGTGCTTTAACACATCTCTCTGTTGTGTGATAAGTGCTGTAACTTTCGTCTCTCTGTTGTGTGACATGCCTCTGTTGTGTGATAAGTGCTGTAACACATGTCTCTGCTGTGTGATAAGTGTTGCTGTAACACATGTCTCTGCTGTGTGATAAGTGCTGTAACACATCTCTCTGTTGTGTCTCTGCTGTATAAGTGCTGTAACACATGTCTCTGTTGTGTGATAAGTGCTGTAACACATGTCTCTAACTGTTGTTTGAGATGATAAGTGCTGTAACACATGTCTCTGTTGTGTGATAAGTGCTGTAACACATGTCTCTGTTGTGTGATAAGTACTGCTGTAACACATGTCTGTAACACATCTCTCTGCTGTGTGATAAGTGCTGTAACACATGTCTCTGTTGTTTGAGATGTCCAGTAACATGTCTGTTGTGTGATAAGTGTGTAACTAAGTAAGTGCTGTAACACATCTCTAGCCTGTGATAAGTGCTGTAACACATGTCTGCTGTGTGATAAGTGCTGTAACATTTATGTCTCTCGCTTTGTGTGATAACACACCTGCTGTAACACACATGTCTCTGTTGTGTGATAAGTGCTGTAACTGTAACATGTCTCTGTTGTGTGATAAGTGCTGTAACAACACATGTCTCTGTTGTTTGAGATGTCCAGTAACAACACATGTGTCTTTGTTGTGTGATAAGTGCTGTAACACATGTCTCTGTTGTGTGATAAGGCGATGTCTGTTGTATACACTTGTAACACATGTCTCTGTTGTGTGATAAAGTTGTGTGATAAGTGCTGTAACACATGTCTCTAGTGTGATGTGATAAGTGCTATAACACATAAGTGCTCTCTCTGTTGTGTGATAAGTGCTGCAACACATGTCTCTGTTGTGCTGTAACACATGTCTGCTGTGTGATACTGTAACATGTCTCTGTTGTGTGATAAGTGCTGTAACACATCTCTTGTTGTGTGATAAGTGCTGTAACACATGTCTCTGCTGTGTGATAAGTGCTGTAACACATGTCTCTGTTGTTTGAAGTGATAACATGCGTCATAAGTAACATGTGCTGTCTTAAGTTGTAACACATGCGTGATAAGTGCTGTAACACATGTCTCTGTTGTGTGATCTCACTCTGTTGTGTGATAAGTGCTGTAACACATAAGTCTCTAGTCTGTGATAAGTGCTGTAACGCATCTCTGTTGTGTGATAAGTGCTGTAACACATGTCCTCTGTTGTGATAAGTGTGATAAGTGCTGCAACACATGTCTCTGTTGTGTGTGTGATTAGTGCTGTAACACATCTCTGCTGTGTGTGATAAGTGTCTGTAACACATGTCTCTGCTTGTGTGTGATATAGTGCTGTAACACATGCCTCTGTTGTGTGATAAGTAACACATGCTGTAACACATGTCTCTGTTGAGATGTGTGATAAGTGCTGTAACACATGTCTCTAGTCTGTGATAAGTGCTGTAACACATCTCTGTTGTGTGATAAGTGCTGTAAAGACATGTCTCTGCTGTTGTGTGATAAGTACTGTAACACATCTGTTTTGTGTGTCTCTGTTGTGTGATAAGTAACACATGCTGTAACACATCTATTTTGTGATGTGATAAGTGCTGTTTGACATGTCTCTGTTGTATGCAAGTGCTGTAACACGCAAGTGCTGTAACTCTTTGTGGGATATTATCTGTAATGCATATATCTTCAGTGTGTGATATGTCTCTTATCACATTCCCTGACTTAATTATCTGTTTATGAATCTGTGGCATCAAGCAGGGACAGATATGCAGCGGATTAAACAGTCATGCTGCACTCAGGTTGAATAATCAATTTCATCTCAGAATGATCTTGCTAATGGATTTTCCCATGGCTTGTATTATTGAAGATCAAGCTGGCGACATTTCCCAAGATGTGAATGCAGTGATACCATGTTTCTGACATCCAACTGACAGCTCAGGGCTTATGGATGTTGTGTTAAATGTTATGTTGCTGATTCTGCGCTGTGATAAAACAGCACCACTCATGGTGGAACTTCAAGCTGGTTCAAAAATATTAATGTAATTGCATTCCTGATGTTTGATATTCCAAGGATTCTGTGAAGTGTCAAATATATCTGAGTCGTATCTGCTGTCAGTGACAGATGAACTTGGTTGTTGGAGAACTGGAACTGTTGTTCATAAGACAGTGGTGCTGTCAAACCCTATCTGTGGTATTCTGTCTCTAAACCCTAGCTTGTTGTCAGGTGGGTAGGGAACAGTGATTGTGTTGATGGAATGTCAGCAGATATCAACAGAAGGGTCATTTCTTATACATTCGGGGTGGTGGGGTTACTGAGCCTAGTGGTTATAGGTGGAATATTGCTGGAATATTGCTGAAAGTAAAACTGAACACACTCACAATATTGCTGAGGTACCTGCCATATAGGCGGAATATTGCTGAGGTACCTGTCATATAGGTGGAATATTGCTGAGGTACCTGTCATATAGGTGGAATATTGCTGAGGTACCTGTCATATAGGTGGAATATTGCTGAGGTACCTGTCATATAGGTGGAATATTGCTGAGGTACCTGTCATATAGATGGAATATTGCTGAGGTACCTGCCATATAGGAGGAATATTGCTGAGGTACCTGTCATATAGGTGGAATATTGCTGAGTTACCTGTCATATAGGCGGAATATTGCTGAGATACCTGTCATATAGGTGGAATATTGCTGAGGTACCTGTCATATAGGTGGAATATTGCTGAGGTACCTGTCATATAGGTGGAATATTGCTGAGGTAATTGCTGAGGTGCGTACCTGTCATATAGGTGGAATATTGCTGAGGTACCTGTCATATAGGTGGAATATTGCTGAGGTACCTGTCATATAGGTGGAATATTGCTGAGGTACCTGTCATATAGGTGGAATATTGCTGAGGTACCTGCCATATAGGTGGAATATTGCTGAGGTACCTGTCATATAGGTGGAATATTGCTGAATTACCTGTCATATAGGTGGAATATTGCTGAGGTACCTGTCATATAGGTGGGATATTGCTGAGGTACCTGTCATATAGGTGGAATATTGCTGAGGTACCTGTCATATAGGTGGAATATTGAATATTGCTGAGGTACCTGTCATATAGGTGGAATATTGCTGAGGTACCTGTCATATAGGTGGAATATTGCTGAGGTACCTGTCATATAAGTGGATATTGCTGAGGTACCAGTCATATAAGTGGAATATTGCTGGAATATTGCTGAGGTACCTGTCATATAGTTGGATATTGCTGAGGTACCTGTCATATAGGTGGAATATTGCTGAGGTACCTGTCATATAGGTGGATATTGCTGAGGTACCTGTCATATAGGTGGAATATTGCTGAGGTACCTGTCATATAAGTGGATATTGCTGAGGTACCTGTCATATAAGTGGAATATTGCTGGAATATTGCTGAGGTACCTGTTATAGAGTGGAATATTGCTGAGGTACCTGTCATATAGGTGGATATTGCTGAGGTACCTGTCATATAGGTGGATATTGCTGAGGTACCAGTCATATAGGTGGAATATTGCTGGAATATTGCTGAGGTACCTGTCATATAGGTGGAATATTGCTGGGGCTCCTGTCATATAGGTGGGATATTGCTGGAATATTGCTGAGGTACCTGTCATATAGGTGGATATTGCTGAGGTACCAGTCATATAGGTGGAATATTGCTGGAATATTTCTGAGGTACCTGTCATATAGGTGGAATATTGTTGAGATACCTGTCATATGGGTGGAATATTGCTGGGGCTCCTGTCATATAGGTGGATATTGCTGGAATATTGCTGAGGTACCTGTCATATAGGTTGAATATTGCTGAGATACCTGTCATATAGGTGGAATATTGCTGGGGTACCAGTCATATAGATGACATATTGCTGGAATATTGTAGGGACCAGTTGTTTCCTGGAAATGTAAGGCCTCTGTATACCTAGAACCCGTCGGGAGTCAATATTGCTGGGGCTCCTGTTATAGGTGTCCTGGAATATTGTTGAGGTACCAGTCATCAGTATCGTGGACATTAGACCAACTTGTATTATGTGGGACATGCTTTCCTTACCATGGTCTCTCTGATGTCATGCTTGTGATGCTTGTCGACCTGTGTTGCCTGCCAGCCATGTTACCCAGTGCTGTTTGTTTCAGCTCCACGGAACTGCACGACTGATGAGTTCCGGTGCCGGAACACAAACTGCATCCCGAAGGAGTGGAAGTGTGACGGAGACGATGACTGTGGGGACTTGTCAGATGAAAACTGTCGTAAGTTGTCATTTCCAGTATGGCAGTGGGTGAGTGGATTGGTTGGTGTTGAGTGAGTGGGTGAGTGAGTGAGTGAGTGAGTATGGTTGGAGGAGAGTGCGAGTGGAGTGGTTGGTGTTTGAGTGAGTGAGTATGGTTGGAGGAGTGGGTGAGTGGATTGGTTGGTGGAGTGAGTGGTTGAGTATGCCTGGGCAGGGGTGAGTGGATTGTTGGTGTTGAATGAGTGGGTCTAGTTTTGGTAATGGGTCTAACACATTGTGCCCATGCAGGGAGTCAAACCCAGTCGTTTGGTGTGACGATGATCCACTGTACCATCCTACCGGGTGGTCTCACTGAGATATCCAGATCTGAGCCTCCATGCCATCTCACCAGAACAACAATGTCTGCTTCATCCTAACTGTCATCGGGTTCAACTTGGGAATACATTATCTGGATTTTCTTTGGCATTGAATTGAGTTCTCGTCTTGTTGAATCTGGCTGTAATTGTAATGGCGTGTAGGTAGCTCATTGCAGTGGCGGTCCTGAAGGAAGGCCAACTGCCGATGATTGGCTGACAATTCCACTAACGCACTTGAGCAGAAGTGATCCACAATTGATCCTTTCTCCTTTCTTTGAAATGTCAACAGCCCTTTCACTGGAGCTGGGAGTTTAGTCCAAACTTTAATCATCAGCATTCTACGATGAATGATCAGTCAATGATTTCTGTTGAGATAGAAATAAAATTTGCCGTGGCTGCCGACATTCATCAGGAAAAGTAAGAATAGCATGACTGATAATAGAGAAATAATTAAATGAAGCAGCCTAGAATGGACAATTAGTACTTAAGAAATTTGGGTCAGACATTTCCATGTGTTTAATTGGCAAACTTACTGATTGCAAGGATGTTGGATGGTTCAGTACTTGGGCCATTCATGGGTCTCACAGGGGATGACTCCTCTTGTGGTGTTTAACTGATGGAGTACATCACTCACTCACCCAATAACATCCATCAACAACACCCAATAACATCCATCACTGAGTAAACACCCAACAACACGCAACAACATTCAACAACATCCAACATCAATACCCATCAACACTCCCAACAACACAAATCAACACTCAACAACAGCCAACATCAACATCCATTAACCTTTAGCCTGCTGAATTAATGAGGATGTCATTATGCTGCTCTTCTGTTGAATGGGTTCGACAGCAGCATTGTGACGATTAAGCTTTGTCATACCTGTTGACCACCTTCTTAGAACTGGCGCTATATAGCGTTACAAAACATTACCTAAAAGTCAAGAATATTGTCATCATGGTGGGTATTGATTCTGGGCAGAGTGGAAGAGTTTCTCGTACTTCAGATAACTGAGTGAAAGCTGCTTGTATGGAGATGCTACAATGTTGTATGTATGTCCAATATAGGTTTTGTATGTGTGAGAACTTCTCCATGATGCATGAGTGTAGACAGGATGTGAGTAGAGTCACGGAGGCTTTGAACACCTAGAAGTAGACGAAGGTGAAACAAGTGACTTTATCTGATGCCCTGCCATCAGGAGGCACTGATGTGAGATCAAAGTGGTGGAGACCTGGGGGAATAGGTGGAGTTTATGTGACGAGGAGCTGGTACCAGAGGTCACAGGCTCACCTGGCTGGATGTTTGTGTTTCAGAGAAGCGTCAGTGTAAACCAGATGAGTTTCAGTGTGGGGACGGAACATGCATCATGAAATCCTGGCTGTGTGACAAAGACATTGATTGCGGGGACAGTTCAGATGAGAGTAGTTGTGGTAAGTAGTATATAATCTACAATGATTCAGATGAGAGTCATTGTTGAAATTAGTATATGGTCTGTGTCCATCCATCCGTGAAGGTCCAGGTTAGAATGTACCTTCAGTAACCCATGCTTGTCGTAAGAGGCGACCAACGGGATCGGGTGGTCAGGCTTGCTGGCTTGGTTGACACATGTCATCGGTTCCTAATTGCCCAGATCGATGCTCATGCTGTTGATCACTGGATTCTCTGGTCCAGACTCGATTATTTACAGACTGCTGCCATATAGCTGGAATATTGCTGATTGTGGCGTAAAACTAAACTCACTCACACGATTTATGTCCATCCAGATGAGAGTAGTTGTGGTAAGTAGTATATGGTCTATGTCCATCCAGATGAGAGTAGTTTTGGTAAATAGTATATGGTCTATATCAAGATGAGAGTAGTTGAGGTAAATAGTATATGGTCTATGTCCATCCAGATGAGAGTAGTTGTGGTAAATAGTATATGGTCAATGTCCATCCAGATGAGAGTAGTTGTGGTAAATAGTATATGGTCTATGTCCATCAAGATGAGAGTTGTGGTAAATAGTATATGGTCTGTGATGTAAATAGTATATGGTCTATGTCAATCCAGATGAGAGTTGTGCAGCTGTGGTAAATAGTATATGGTCTATGTCAATCCAGATGAGAGAAGTTGTGGTAAGTAGTATATGGTCTATGTGTCCAATCCAGATGAGAGTTGTGATGAGAGTAGTAAATAGTATATGGTCTATGTCCATCCAGATGAGAGAAGTTGTGGTAAATAGTATATGGTCTATGTCCAATCCAGATGAGAGTTGTGGTAAATAGTATATGGTCTATTGTCCATCCAGATGAGAGTAGTTGTGGTAATCCAGATGAGAGTATATGGTCTATGGTCAATCCAGATGAGAGAAGAGTTGTGGTAAATAGTATATGGTCTATGTCCATCAAGATGAGAGTAGTTGTGGTAAATAGTATATGGTCTATGTCCATCCAGATGAGAGAAGAGAGTTGAGAAATAGTATATGGTCTATGTCCATCCAGATGAGAGTAGTTGTGGTAAATAGTATATGGTCTATGTCAATCCAGATGAGAGTAGTTGTGGTAAATAGTATATGGTCTATGTCCATCTAGATGAGAGTAGTTGTGGTAAATAGTATATGGTCTATGTCCATCTAGATGAGAGTAGTTGTGGTAAATAGTGTCTGTAAAATGTAAATCTTTATGCACGGCGCGGTACAGATAATGTCCAATATACAAGTGCCACTTCACAGAGTGTTGTTTTCAGAAGACATTTCAAATGTGAACATTTCTGGTGTGCTGGCGCCAGATCTAAGAATTGAAAGACATCTAATGTGTGCTCAGTAGACAGCGTGACACGAGCTGTAAGATTTCCCTGCACTGTAGACCGGTCCTTGTACCTCAGAGAAATGAGATTGTCTGTGCCTGTGTCAGTGTTTCTTTTCCTCATGGAGAACTTCACAGTGACTCTCAACTTAAAATGTCCCACAGATAATACAGAAAGCTTTTTGATTTGGAGAAGACAAGTTGCGAAAACCCTGAACAAATTTGTTTGCGTAATTAAAGAGAATGGCAGCCTGTCTCTCTGTGATTGCACTTCTTGATCTAGCAAGCCTTTAATTTAAGGGGAAATTGAATTTTTGTCTTGTTTGAACAAAGAAAGTGATACAACTTTCAAATAAACTGAGCGAGAGCAAGTCCTAACCTTTGCTTTGATTACGTTGTAGACGTACATCTAAACCTTTTTAATCTTTTTTTCTCTTGCATCAATTGGCGGTAGTTATAGAAACAGCTCGGTTATAATCCCCTTGAAATTAGATTATTCTTCAAGATTGCAGTTTATAAACAAAATCTATTCATATCATGACACGCAATTTACATCAACTCGTTTATTTTAAATTTTTTGTAGCAAAACTTATTGCATTGAGTTAGGTTTGCTGAAGTTCAGAACGTCCTTTTGCTGGTAAAATTGATTCAGTTGATAGAAGTTTTGTGTGAGAATAAGAGAGCAGGGTAGAGTTTATCTCATGTTTCCTTAGACATTTATTGATTCCCTCTCCAGTACTGCAGATTTACACAGCGCGCCCCCACCTCCCTACCTCGGCCTGCCTTTCCACGGGGATGTTATGTTTTTGTCAATATTTACCGTCAAGATTGTCAGGGTTTTACGACTTGGGCTACATAAAATTTAATAGAATATGTCTTGTGGAAAGTGTATATGTCCTTTGGTTGGCTTTTTATTGTGTTTATCTTGGTCTACGATTTTGTTCAAAAGATTCCTGTAATTTCCCTTGGTAATTTTTTTCTCTTTTAAGGCTTGAATGTTCTTGTAAATGACTCAGCATGTGAAGTGCTGATTATTTGAGATCTAATTTGGCATTATGTACTGAAGTTCTTCTTCCATGGTAATGCTGATATTTGTTAACTTGACATGTACAGCTGCCATTTCTGTGATGTGTCTTTTTCTCGTGCATTAGCGTCTGCCTCATGACGTTTCAGCTGATACAAATAGTGAAAAGAAAATTCAGTGAAACTACTAAAGAGCCTCTTGTCCTATGTAAGCTACAGAGCCTCTTGTCCTATGTAAGCACCGAGCATCTTGTTCTATGTAAGCTACAGAGCCTCTTGTCCTATGTAAGCACCGAACATCTTGTTCTGTGTAAGGTACAGAGCATTTTGTCCTATGTAAGCTACAGAGCATCTTGTCCTATGTAAGCTACAGA
This sequence comes from Haliotis rubra, assembly GCF_003918875.1. Taxonomy (NCBI): domain Eukaryota; kingdom Metazoa; phylum Mollusca; class Gastropoda; order Lepetellida; family Haliotidae; genus Haliotis; species Haliotis rubra. The sequence goes on along the minus strand of NW_025765629.1, from coordinate 106,562 downwards.
GCCTTCTGTTCTATGTAGGCTACAGAGCCTCTTGTCCTATGTAAGCTATAAAGCATCTTTTCCTATGTAAACTACAGTCTTCTGTTCATTGTGAGGTACAGAGCCTCTTGTCCTATGTAAGCTACAGAACATCTTGTCCTATGTAAGCTACAGAGCCTTCTGTTCTATATAAGCTACAGAACCTCTTGTCCTATGTAAGCTACAGAGCCTTTTGTTCTATGTAGGCTACAGAGCCTCTTGTCCTATGTAAGCTACAGAGCATCTTGTCCTATGTAAGCTACAGAGCATCTTGTCCTATGTAAGCCACAGAGCCTTCTGTTCTATGTAAGGTACAGAGCATCTTGTCCTATGTAAGCTACATAGCCTTCTGTTTTATGTGAGCTACAGAGCCTCTTGTCCTTTGTAAGCTACAGAGCCTTCTGTTCTATGTAAGCTACAAATCCTCTTGTCCTATGTAAGCTACGGAGCATCTTGTCCTATGTAAGGTACAGAGCCTCTTGTCCTTTGTAAGCTACAGAGCCTCTTGTCCTATGTAAGCTACAGAGCCTTCTGTTCTATGTAAGCTACAGAGCCTCTTGTCCTATGTAAGCACCGGAGCATCTTGTTCTATGTAAGGTAAAGAGCATTTTGTCCTATGTAAGCTACGGAGCATCTTGTCTTATGTAAGCAACAGTGCCTTCTGTTCTATGTAAGCTACGGAGCATCTTGTCCTATGTAAGCTACATAGCCTTCTGTTCTATGTGAGCTACAGAGCCTCTTGTCCTATGTAAGCTACAGAGCCTCTTGTCCTATGTAAGCTATAGAGCATCTTGTCCTATGTAAGCTACAGTCTTCTGTTCTATGTGAGGTACAGAGCCTTTTGTCCTATGTAAGCTACAGAACATCTTGTCCTATGTAAGCTACAGAGCCTTCTGTTCTATATAAGCTACAGAGCTTCTTGTCCTATGTAAGCTACAGAGCCTTCTGTTCTATGTAAGCTACAGATCCTCTTGTCCTATGTAAGCTACAGAGCATCTTGTCCTATGTAAGCTACGGAGCATCTTGTCCTATGTAAGCTACAGAGCCTTCTGTTCTATGTAAGGTACAGAGCATCTTGTCCTATGTAAGCTACATAGCCTTCTGTTCTATGTGAGCTACAGAGCCTCTTGTCCTATGTAAGCTAGAGCAGTCTTTAAAGCGCTTGTTCTCATGTAAAGACCCGGGGAGCATTCGAATCCCCACATGGGTTACAAAGCCTTTCTGTTCCCCTATGTATTGCTGGAATATTGCTAAAAACTTCTGTTCTAAACCAAACTCAGTCAGTCATCAGTAAGCTAGAGAGAGCCTCTTGTCCTATGTAAGCTGTAGAGCATCTTGTCCTATGTAAGCTACAGTCTTCTGTTCTATGTGAGGTACAGAACCTCTTGTCCTATGTAAGCTACAGAACATCTTGTCCTATGTAAGCTACAGAGCCTCCTGTTCTATATAAGCTACAGAGCCTCTTGTCCTATGTAAGATACCGAGCCTTTTGTTCTATGTAAGCTACAGATCCTCTTGTCCTATGTAAGCTACGGAGCATCTTGTCCTTGTAAGGTACAGAGCCTCTTGTCCTTTGTAAGCTACAGAGCCTCTTGTCCTATGTAAGCTACAGAGCCTCTTGTCCTATGTAAGCTACAGAGCCTCTTGTCCTATGTATGGAACAGAGCCTCTTGTCCTTTGTAAGCTACAGAGCTTCTTGACCTATGTAAGCTACAGAGCCTTCTGTTCTATGTAAGCTACAGATCCTCTTGTCCTATGTAAGCTACAAAGCATCTTGTCCTATATAAGCTACAGAGGATCTTATCCTATGTAAGGTACAGGGCATCTTGTCCTATGCAAGCTACAGAACATATTTTCCTATATAAGCTACAGAGCATCTTGTCCTATGTAAGCTACAGAGCATCTTGTCCTATGTAAGCTACAGAGCATCTCATTGTCGGTAAGCTATAGAACCTCTTGTTCTTTTAGGGTGTTTTGCTCTGAAAAACAATAAGCACAGAAGTATGGCTTTGGGCAGGAAAAACACTTGTATTTGCAAATGTTGTGATGTTGAGAGTAGTTACTGCTGATATGCTATGCTGTTGATGGTGTTAATGTGTTTCCAGAGCAATACAAGCTGCGCTGTCGGAAGGATGAGTTCCGATGTACGAGGAACGAGTACTGCATTCTCAAGGTGTACCAGTGTGATGGCGAGGACGACTGCGGAGACTGGGAGGATGAACTCCAGTGTGGTCAGTACCTACCTCTCCCACAGTAGACTTTTCCTTTGTATAGTTGCTGTATGTGTTGACGGATGACTCCATTCTCTGAATATAGGGGATCAAGGACAACTACATAAGTCAAAGTGTCAAAATTATGTGATACTGTTAAAAGTTATGTTTGGTTGGGCTTGTGGATGTTGTGTTGAACTGGGAGGGACTGAACAATTTCTCACCGTCTCCTCAGGCACAAACTACTGCAACTCGGGGGAGTTCAACTGCACGAATGGCGTATGTATCCATGACAACTGGCGCTGTGATGGAGACTGGGATTGTGAAGATGGTTCTGATGAACACAACTGCAGTGAGTATTCTCGGTATAATGTCCCCGTGATTGGAGGCTAATGGCAGACAAGAACAAAATGCCACAGATATCCCTATCTGCAATATGCCTTATTTCACAGCCCCGGGGGCGACGGGGTAGCCAAGTGATTAAAGCATTTGCTCGTCATTCCGAAGACCCGGGTTCTTTTCCTCACATGGGTACAATGTGTGAAGCGGATTTCTGGTGTCCATCACCGTAATATTGCTGGAATATTTCTAAAAGTGGCGTAAAAGCATACTCACTCATTCACAGAACAAATGTTTACTCACTCACTGCCTTATGAAGTGTTGTTGAAGCTCTTGCTATCAGTATGTTAAACAGATTTCTTTGACACTTGATAAGTTTCCCAAATGAGTTGTTTTTTTGCAAGAATTATGTAGTACAACCATTTCTACCTGTTCCTGTATAATGTTTGTCTGCAGCCAAAGTGACAACAGCTTTGGGCAAGTGTAAGAAAGATCAGTTCAGCTGCAGCAACGGCCCCTGCATCAACAAAACACAGCGCTGTGACGGCAACATTGACTGCTCTGACAACAGCGATGAGGAACACTGCAGTAAGTAGCATCCACTTCCACATTCCACGTTTTGTTTGTTTTAACATTACACTCAGCAATATTCCAGCTCTAAGATAGATGGTGGTCTGTACATAATTCGGGGTGGTGGGGTAGCCTAGTGGTCAAAGCGTTCGCTCGTCATGCCAAAAACCCGGGTTTGATTCCCATGTTGGTACAATATGTGAAGCCCATTTCTGGTGTCCCCAGATGTGATATTGCTGGAATATTGCTAAAAGTGACGTAAAACTCACTCACTCACTCACTCATGTAAATAATTCAGTCTGGAGCAAACAGTCCAGTGGTTGACTATCATGAGCATCTATCTTGACCAGTTCTAACCTGGACCGTCTTGCAGTGATGTAGCTGGAACGTTGCTGCCAGTGGAGCAGGTGTTACTCACTCAGGATGATGTTGTTTGGTTTCCTGTTGTTGCAGAAGTGAAGCAGTGCAGTCAAGGACAGTTCCGGTGTCAGAACAACAAGTGTATCGGCCTCCAGAAGGTCTGCAATGGCATCGACGAGTGTCAGGACAACTCGGATGAACAGAACTGTAGTAAGTACTCACCCTCTGTCTCAGGCCATCATGCTTAGTCCTGCTCTGATGATCTCACTCCGTCCTGCTCTGATGATCTTGCTCCGTCCTGCTCTGATGATTGTGCTCAGTCCTGCTCTGATGATCTTGCTTAGTCCTGCTCTGATGATCTTTCTTAGTCCTGCTCTGACCGTCTTGCTTAGTCCTGCTCTGACCGTCTTGCTTAGTCCTGCTCTGATGATCTCGCTTAGTCCTGCTCTGATGATCTCACTCCGTCCTGCTCTGATGATCTCGCTCCGTCCTGCTCTGATGATCTCGCTTAGTCCTGCTCTGATCGTCTTGCTTAGTCCTGCTCTGACCGTCTTGCTTAGTCCTGCTCTGATGATCTTTCTTAGTCCTGCTCTGACCGTCTTGCTTAGTCCTGCTCTGACCGTCTTGCTTAGTCCTGCTCTGATGATCTCGCTTAGTCCTGCTCTGATGATCTCACTCCGTCCTGCTCTGATGATCTCGCTCCGTCCTGCTCTGATGATCTCGCTTAGTCCTGCTCTGATCGTCTTGCTTAGTCCTGCTCTGATGATCTTGCTTAGTCCTGCTCTGATGATCTTGCTTAGTCCTGCTCTGATGATCTTGCTTAGTCCTGCTCTGATGATCTCGCTTAGTCCTGCTCTGATGATCTCACTCCGTCCCTGCTCTGATGATCTCCCTCCGTCCTGCTCTGATGATCTCGGCTAGTCCTGCTCTGATGATCTCACTCCGTCCTGCTCTGATGATCTCTGCTTAGTCCTGCTCTGATGATCTCGCTCCGTCCTGCTCTGATGATCTCACTCCGTCCTGCTCTGATGATCTCGCTCCGTCCTGCTCTGATGATCTCGCTTAGTCCTGCTCTGATCGTCTTGCTTAGTCCTGCTCTGACCGTCTTGCTTAGTCCTGCTCTGATGATCTTGCTTAGTCCTGCTGTGATGATCTCGCTCCGTCCTGCTCTGATGATCTCGCTCCGTCCTGCTCTGATGATCTCGCTTAGTCCTGCTCTGATCGTCTTGCTTAGTCCTGCTCTGACCGTCTTGCTTAGTCCTGCTCTGATGATCTCGCTTAGTCCTGCTCTGATCGTCTTGCTTAGTCCTGCTCTGACCGTCTTGCTTAGTCCTGCTCTGATCGTCTTGCTTAGTCCTGCTCTGATGATCTTGCTTGGTCCTGCTCTGATGATCTTGCTTGGTCCTGCTCTGATGATCTTGCTCCGTCCTGCTCTGATGATCTCGCTTAGTCCTGCTCTGATGATCTCGCTCTATCCTGCTCTGATGATCTCGCTCTGTCCTGCTCTGATGATCTTGCTTAGTCCTGCTCTGACGGTCTTGCTTAGTCCTGCTCTGATGATCTTGCTTAGTCCTGCTCTGATGATCTTGCTTAGTCCTGCTCTGACAATAGTACTAGTAGTTATTCGTCTTTCTCCAGACTATCTTGTGTAGTCAAGTCGGGACCATCCTGCTTGGTCCTTCTGAGTTTTGTTGTGTGTTGATAACCAGTCCTGTCAGCTATGGAGTCATATTGTTGTTCTGATATGTTGATGGGTATGAGATCATTGTGGAATAGATCAATTCTAGTAGCCTGTCAAATATCCTGCTCTCAGTGGGGTGAAGATTGCCATGATGGCCATAACAAATCCAGGCTGAGTACAAATATGCATGAATAGATTGTTAGTAAGTTCTGTTTTCTTGTCCAGGCTTGCCGATATCATGTGGCAGTAACCAAGGCAACTGTTCCCACATGTGCGTGCAGACAAGTATCGGGGCCAAGTGCACCTGTCCAGTGGGTTACCAGCTGGCCAAAGACAAGAGAACCTGTGAAGGTAGGCAGTTCCTCCATCTTCTTGGTGATGACCAGCCATCATGTTTGATGTCTGTGTTGGCAATGACAAGCCCTCATTTTTTATCTCCATGTTAGTGATGACAAGCCATCATTTTTTATCATTCCCCCTTTTTCGGGGGGTATAAATATGGATGTGCGTGTGTTCGTCCGTCTTTTCTGATCCAGAACATAAAAAACGTTCAATATTTCTTCACCAAACTTGGCACATAGACAGGTCTAGTGGTGAACTGGTGCTATTTGGTAGTTTTGGATTTCTGAATGAAATATTTTTTGCTTTTCCATGGCAACAAGTTTGACTTCAACTGAAATTGGTGGTGGTGCTCTTTTCCGGAGAAAGTACTCCAATAATCTCTTTCCACTTTGTTGCTATCCAAGAACCTAATGATATAGATCAACATTACTCAGGTACATCAAACCATACATTTGACAGTCATAACTAGGTCAAATATTCATGGCAAGTATTTTATCATTGTGGGGATATTGATGACTTTGTCTTCTTGTCTCCATGGTAGTGATGACAGGCAATAATATTTTGATCTTCACATTACTGACTTGGGGAAAACAGTGATTCTTTTTCATCTACAATATTTAGTTGCAAATTTGTATTTTGAATGTTTCTTTGCCTGCTCCCAGCCTGTTGTGTTATACAAGTGAGTCAACATGAGATTCCTGACTCACGAGTGGAGGGAGCAGGGAGATTTTATGTGTGCTACCAGCAGGCACCTGTACCTCAAGCAGGAGGTGCCAGTCAAGTATTGTTCCTGTATGTTGGGAGAGCAAGCCTGCATTAATGTTTTCCTTGATGAGTACAATGCTGATAGCTTGAATCTTATGTTATCCAGTGTATAGGATCAAGAGTGCACAAACATATATTCATGCTTACCAACCACTTACTAAACTCTGTAACACTAACAGCAGATGAATATGTGTTTTGATGGTGACTTTCCAATCTTTTTATATACCGGTAGTGTTCTATCAAAATTTCCATGGTTTCATTAACCAATGCTCAATGACAAACTTTTCTTACTGCTACGACCATTAAACGAGATGTGCAGGCAAGTAGTGTGCACCCATGCAAGGGGAAGTAACTGATTCTATATCTGATCTAATTATTGATAGTATTGAAGCATTTCACTGACTGGTTCATGTTTTCGAGATGTTGAATATTTACAGACTCTTACTTCTGAAAATGGAAATGAAAACAAAACAAGCATGTGATTTTCTGATGACGCGGTGGTACCTGAGAACCAAGGCTAACTATTTTTGCCTAAAATAGAAACTAGTATGCTTGTTCTTAGGCAATATTTGGCAGATTCTATTGTTGTTCTAAGTAAATCACCTGTAGACCAAGGAGAAGGTTTTGCTCAGCTGATTCCTATTCCTGGCTTAGTGAAACAAATACTCATGGTAACCTAATGTTAATCTGCACATAAAACAATGGCTAGCATTCAAACTGTACATCATCATGTATAGCAAGTTTTACATTTTAGTTGAACAAGTTTACAAATGGCAACACAGGCATGTAACTACACCAGGGCCTAGATTGTTGAAGCTCTCTTAGCTCTAAGATAGTCAAAAGTGCCATACATTAATATTAACTTACGACTATCTTAGCTGTTGTGTTGGTTTTAGCTTTACAGTAATAGTTTTGAAATATTGTTGCAGACTTTGACGAGTGTGGGTTTGATGGAACCTGCAGTCAGATGTGTGAGAATACACGGGGCTCGTACAAGTGTTCCTGTGTCAGCGGCTACCGACTCAAGCCCGACGGCCGTGGCTGCAAGGCGCTAGGTAAGTATGTCGAACAGGAGGTAGAAGGTTCATGAACAGTTCAATATTTTCTCTGCAGTCAGGTGTAAACATCACGGGCCAGTTCTGAACTTGTGTCTCAGCCAATAAGGAACTTGCAGGAATATGTTTGTCATTTCAAAGGCAAGAAGACAAAGGTTCAAATGTCAATTGCAGATCTGTTGTGTTCACTATTCAGGAACTTCAGAACCTATCATTATTCACTCACTTGCAGGGGGAGAGGCGTATCTGATATTTGCCAACCGTGTGGACATCCGAAGAGTGACGACTGACCGGTCCGAGTACACGTCCATCCTGGATGGGCTGCGGAATGCTATTGCCCTGGACTTCCACCATGAGAAGGGGCTGGTCTTCTGGTCGGACATCACCCTGGACAAGATCAAGCGGGCTTACCTCAATGGCAGCAAGATCAAGGAAATTGTAGCAGACGGCTTGGAGAGTCCAAGTAAGTCATGACGGGAGATCTTGAAGGCAGGAGAATACGATAACCATCATGCTGGTGGTGATGTTGATGTTGATGTTGATGTTGATGCTGGAACTGGATGTTGATATTGATGTTGGTGTTGATGCTGGAACTGGATGTTGATATTGATGTTGGTGTTGATGCTGGAACTGGATGTTGATATTGATGTTGGTGTTGATGCTGGAACTGGATGTTGATATTGATGTTGGTGTTGATGCTGGAACTGGATGTTGATATTGATGTTGGTGTTGATGCTGGAACTGGATGTTGATATTGATGTTGGTGTTGATGCTGGAACTGGATGTTGATATTGATGTTGATGTTGATGGTGCCTGTGCTGTTGGGAGTACTTAGATATGAAAATGTGAATGACAAGAATCATGTTGAGGTAACTGTAGGTGAAGGTATGTGGCAGTATGTGACTAAATGACTGTATGGGACTGTGTGTGACTGTGTGTTAAATCGTGTGACTGTATGACTACATGTAAGGGACCGTGTGTGACAGAATCTGACTGTAAGTTACTGATACAGCCAACACTCACTAGTTCCCTGTCTCCCCACCAGGTGGACTTGCAGTAGACTGGGTGCACAACATGCTGTTCTGGACTGATGCCGGCACATCACGTATTGAGGTCGCCGACCTGGATGGCAACCATCGTAAAGTCCTTATTTGGGAGAACCTAGAGAAACCACGCGCCATCGCAGCCCATCCCAAACGAGGGTAGGTCAGCAGTGGTGATGTCTTCACTGTGATCTACACTGTATTAATGACCTTCTATCTATCCATTTCTCGGCAACAAGTTGACGTAATACTCTGCGTCCTGGTATTGTAAATTGTCACATCTCCTGATAAGTGTTGTATATCACATCTCCTGACATCTCAAGTATACCGGGGTGGTGGGGAAGCCTAGTGGTTAAAACGTTGGCTCGTCACGCCGAAGACCGGGTTCGAATCCCCACATGGGTACAATGTGTGAAGCCAATTTCTGGTGTCCCCTGCCGTGATGTTGCTGGAATATTGCTAAAAGCGGCGTAAAACCAAACTCAGTCAGTCAGTCAAGTATACCGACATGATGTAATCATGTATTATGTGCAGATAGTTTGTGAAGGTTGTGACGTGGACATCTTGTGTTGTTGTCTCACAGGGCCATCTTCTGGACCGACTGGGGAAGCACGCCTAAGATCGAGCGCGCCAGTATGGACGGCAGTGAGAGGATGCTGCTAGCCAACACGTCGCTGTTCTGGCCCAACGGCCTGACAGTCGACTACGCTGCTGAGCGCATCTATTGGGCCGATGCCAAGCACCACGTCATCGAGTGCTCCGACCTCGTAGGCAAGAACAGGCGGACGGTCATCAGTGAAGGTATTGTGAAACAAGATATCACTTCTGTGGAAACTTCTCCCAATGTTTTAGTTGTAAATGTTGGCATTAGGGAGTGGGAACTGACCTTATATGGATAATAACAAGACTAGACTGACTAGACTGTTGTGATTACAAATACAAATTAGCTGTAAACATATCTGTAGATATCATGGAAGTTACTTCACCTGATGTAGGGGCAGAAGGTGGCCCTAGCAGTGCCCCATTGATACAAGCAGTAATAAGAAAAAACATCTGGATGCATATTTGTGATTTTGGTAAGTAGAGACAATATGAGTTTTCAACAGAATTCACTTTTCTTGTTCTATTTATTTTCCTACAATATGACAAGATGGTGGAGGGGATTTGCCAGTTGTATATGTGGTTTAATGAAGCAAAGATGTTATTTTTAACAACACTTTTGTAATAAAGGAATGGTGTTGTATGACTTGCTAGTCATTGTGCATGTAGATGAGGATGTGGATGTTGAAATTGTCAACTTCTTGTCAACAGGTCTGCCCCATCCATTCGCTCTGACGATGTTTGAGGATGAGCTCTACTGGACAGACTGGCACACAAAGAGCATCAACAAGGCCAATAAGTTCAACGGCAATGAAGTGGAGACAATCCGGAACCGCCTCCATTACCCGATGGACATCCACACCTTCCACCCTCAGAGACAGCCACCGAGTGAGTACTACAGCAACTGTACATCACACTGTCTGCCATGTTCTGGTGCAGCGTCTCTAGATCAAACACTGACTGTCTGCCATGTTCTGGTGCAGCATCTCTACATCAAACACTGACTGTCTGCCATGTTCTGGTGCAGCAGCTGTAGATCACACTGTCTGCCATGTTCTGGTGCAGCATCTCTAGATCAAACACTGACTGTCTGCCAAGTTCTGGTGCAGCATCTCTAGATCAAACACTGACTGTCTGCCATGTTCTGGTGCAACATCTCTAGATCAAACACTGACTGTCTGCCATGTTCTGGTGCAGCATCTCTAGATCAAACACTGACTGTCTGCCATGTTCTGGTGCAACATCTCTAGATCAAACACTGACTGTCTGCCATGTTCTGGTGCAGCATCTCTAGATCAAACACTGACTGTCTGCCATGTTCTGGTGCAACATCTCTAGATCAAACACTGACTGTCTGCCATGTTCTGGTGCAACATCTCTAGATCAAACACTGACTGTCTGCCATGTTCTGGTGCAGCATCTCTAGATCAAACACTGACTGTCTGCCATGTTCTGGTGCAACATCTCTAGATCAAACACTGACTGTCTGCCATGTTCTGGTGCAGCATCTCTAGATCAAACACTGACTGTCTGCCATGTTCTGGTGCAGCATCTCTAGATCAAACACTGACTGTCTGCCATGTTCTGGTGCAGCATCTCTAGATCAAACACTGACTGTCTGCCATGTTCTGGTGCAGCATCTCTAGATCAAACACTGACTGTCTGCCATGTTCTGGTGCAGCATCTCTAGATCAAACACTGACTGTCTGCCATGTTCTGGTGCAACATCTCTAGATCAAACACTGACTGTCTGCCATGTTCTGGTGCAGCATCTCTAGATCAAACACTGACTGTCTGCCATGTTCTGGTGCAGCATCTCTAGATCAAACACTGACTGTCTGCCATGTTCTGGTGCAGCATCTCTAGATCAAACACTGACTGTCTGCCATGTTCTGGTAGAGCATCTCTATATCAAACACTGACTGCCTCCCTGATCTGAGCCAGCACCTAGATAATAAGAGGTATATCTTCTATGATCATGTGCAGCACCAGTGGACAAATACAGTAACTTGACCTGGCTCACTTTGAGTCATCATAACACAATATTTACCCTATTAAACAATGCTCTAATTAACCAAGCATAAAACCATGAGAGGCCTCAGTGATTATGCTCTCTCTCACTCACTCATCAGATATTCAACTGTTCTGATATATTTACAGCCCGGAACCACTGTCGAAACAACAATGGCCGCTGCAGCCATCTGTGCCTCCCGAATGAGAAGAGCTTCTCGTGTGCGTGTCCTACCGGGCTGCAGCTGCAGGCGGACAGGAAGAAGTGCAGCAAGAGTGAGTACAAGCGCACTGGATCACAATCCTGGCTCCTTAGACAGCTTGCCCACCACACCCCCAATAAAGCTTCTTAAAGCTTGTGTAGTGTATGCACTGTCATCACCAGTTTTGTCATCAGCTTCTTTCAACAAGAAACAAAGAAGAAGAGATAAGATTCATGTCTCCTCATGTTCATGCAAGAACTTACATCATGTCAATATGGGATACACTTGTAGGCGTTGGAGCCATCTTGGATATTTTTCTGAAGTAATTCATTATTGTCTTCTTTTGCAGACATTGACTCATTCCTGCTGTTCTCAACCCAGTCCGACATCCGCCGCGTGACTCTGGACACACCCGACCTGACCGATGTCGTCATCCCACTCTCGGGCATCTCACGTGCGGTGGGTGTGGAGTGGGACAGTGAGACCGACTCCATCTTCTGGTCGGATGTCGGCTCAGATGTAATTGGGCGTGCTCGGTGGGACGGGACAGGAGACGAGGTGAGGAGTATAGGATACAATGGGGTGTGTTACTAGGACTTGGAGCTATTACTGACATCTGTCACTAAAATCTGTTCTCACGACTGATCCCATGCAGAGTTACCTCCCTTTGACCTGTCCTTGTGTATACAGACACAGATATTGCCTACTGTTAGGTAAAGAACTCTCTCTTCAACACATTTAGCATTGTGTAGAGTTATCTCCCCTTGACCAGAGCTCTCCTGTTGCAGCACATCGTGGGGTCGAGCCTGGACAGTCCGGCTGGTCTGGCTCTGGATTGGGTAGCCAGGAAGATCTACTGGACAGACGCTGGGAATGACCGGATCGAAGTTGCCAACCTAGACGGCTCTATGAGAACTGTTTTACTGTGGGAGAACTTCGACCATCCTAGGGACATTGTCGTGGATCCCAGGGCAGGGTCAGTATACTGGATGTGGTCAAATACTCTTGAAATCATCTGGTGTCAATCCAGCATGAAACATGTTTGAAATGTGTCCCAACATTGTGAATATTGTTTTAGAGCTGTGGAAATAGAGCTTGCACTATGGGATGCTGTAAAATGTCCCAAACTGTCTGTGATTGAGTTGAACATGTATGCAGGTGCTCCTCCAGTGTGATGGGGTAGCCTAGTGGTTAAGGGGTTTGCTCGTCACGAAGACCCGGGACTTTACATAATCTGATTTCAACTTCGATGTCTGATTTACCTTGATTTCAACTTGTATTGCTACGGAATGCTTTGTCAACACACATTTTCTTGATTTACATGAAACAAAAGTTGTGTTCTCGGTGGGAATAACTTCTGTCATGAACTGTGACCTTGACCTCCAGGTTCATGTACTGGACGGACTGGGGCAAGAAGCCGAAGATTGAGCGGTCAGGGATGGATGGTAGCGGGGCGCATCATCCTCATCAACAAGAACCTCACCTGGCCAAATGGTCTGGCTATCGACTATGAAAAGAGTAGGTTGTACTGGACGGATGCAGGAGAGAAAACTATCGAGTCCTGTACACTACACGGAGCTGAGAGGAAGGTAGGTCCCAGAACACACAAGAGTCTGTTTGTTGAGGGCCAGCTTTATGCAGGGTCTGTTTAGAGTTGCCTTTATAAAGAACATCTGTTGAGGATTGAGGGTTGCTCCTCTCAAAAAAGTATTTGTTGAAGGCTAGCTGAAGTGAGTGAGGGTGTTTGTTGAAGGTTGATCGCTGGTTATGTGTGCTAGTTGGTTACTATTGAATTTTGTTCAATGGTTTTTTTATACATTTTGTGTGGTAGCAATGCCTTACAGTGAAAGGCCATTTGTTGGATTCATGCCATGTTTGTGTGTCCGCAGAGTGTGATTGCCCTCGGCCTACACCACCCTTTCGGCCTGGCACTGAAGGGTCCCTCATGTACTGGACGGACTGGGAAACACAGAGCATCCACTTCGCCAACAAGTTCACGGGGTCAGAGAGGGGCATCCTCATGAGAGATCTTGGCCATCTGATGGACATCCATGTCTTCCACAGGTCACGGGATGAAGGTGAGGCCAAGACCTTGGTTAGAAGTAAACCCTGACCTTACCATGTGACCTTGACCTTGCACTGGGTTAAATGGCCGGGATCTGTAATGGAATATCTTGAGACTTTGATGCTATTGATAGATTCTTTGACCTTGAAGTGGGACATGTTGATATATGTATGAAACTGTGGTGAAAAGATGGCGTCCAGCTTAGTGCTGATCCATGTAGCAGAAAGAGGTAAATAGCTTCACCACAGCGGAAGTAGAAGGTACAAAGTGAGATCAGGTAAATACTTCATGACAGCTGAAGTAGAAGGTACAGAGTGAGATCAGGTAAATACTTCATGACAGCTGAAGTAGAAGGTACAGAGTGAGATCAGGTAAATACTTCATGACAGCTGAAGTAGAAGGTACAGAGTGAGATCAGGTCGATGCAGTGTCTAAACTACAGTATCTATATCCATGCCTCTTCTCTTCAGTCCACACCATGTGCAGCACCAACAACGGCGGCTGCAGTCATCTGTGTCTGGTGGCACCACTACCTCGAGGTCACGCATGTGCCTGCCCCACAGGAATACTCCTGAAGGACGATCAGAAAACGTGTGCTGCAGGTGAGTCTGGGATAGCTGAGTATTGTACTGTTTATAACTGTACTCTCATAATGATCCGTTAAACCTCAGTTTAATGTCACTGTTGAGATTTTTGTGAATCATGTAATTTCTTTTGACTGTGAAATAAAGCGGCATTCATTCATTCTCTGCTTGTGTTTCTGCTCCTCCAGAGATGACCGACTTCCTCATCTTCACTCGTCGCACCGACATCCGCAAGATCTCGCTGGACGTTGACTACTACGCTGATGTTGTGATACCTGTTGGAGAGCTGAAGAATGCCATTGCCATCGATGTAGACGGTGTTGAAGGTGAGTGTCAACTGTATGTCATGACATGATCCTGTTGGAGAGCTACTACAATGCCATCGCCATCGATGTAGACGGTGTTGAAGGTGAGTGTCAACTGTATGTCATGACATGATCCTGTTGGAGAGCTACTACAATGCCATCGCCATCGATGTAGACGGTGTTGAAGGTGAGTGTCAACTGTATGTCATGACATGATCCTGTTGGAGAGCTACTACAATGCCATCGCCATCGATGTAGACGGTGTTGAAGGTGAGTGTCAACTGTATGTCATGACATGATCCTGTTGGAGAGCTACTACAATGCCATCGCCATCGATGTAGACGGTGTTGAAGGTGAGTGTCAACTGTATGTCATGACATGATCCTGTTGGAGAGCTACTACAATGCCATCGCCATCGATGTAGACGGTGTTGAAGGTGAGTGTCAACTGTATGTCATGACATGATCCTGTTGGAGAGCTACTACAATGCCATCGCCATCGATGTAGACGGTGTTGAAGGTGAGTGTCAACTGTATGTCATGACATGATCCTGTTGGAGAGCTACTACAATGCCATCGCCATCGATGTAGACGGTGTTGAAGGTGAGTGTCAACTGTATGTCATGACATGATCCTGTTGGAGAGCTACTACAATGCCATCGCCATCGATGTAGACGGTGTTGAAGGTGAGTGTCAACTGTATGTCATGACATGATCCTGTTGGAGAGCTGAAGAATGCCATCGCCATCGATGTAGACGGTGTTGAAGGTGAGTGTCAACTGTATGTCATGACATGATCCTGTTGGAGAGCTACTACAATGCCATCGCCATCGATGTAGACGGTGTTGAAGGTGAGTGTCAACTGTATGTCATGACATGATCCTGTTGGAGAGCTACTACAATGCCATCGCCATCGATGTAGACGGTGTTGAAGGTGAGTGTCAACTGTATGTCATGACATGATCCTGTTGGAGAGCTACTACAATGCCATCAATGATGATTTAGCGGAAGCTGAGTGTTAACTGTGTGTATCAGAGATGTGGAGAGTGGACTCTTTCTTAATGTATAGTTAAATTTATTGGCACTTCAGACTGTCCTTTGCTTGTAGGTGTAACTAACTGCAAGAAATCTAAGAGTGACTTTCATCAAATTCTCACAGAACCATTCATCTTGAATTCTGCTGTTCCACTTCTGATCCTTGAAACCCCTCGGATGTTAGCATGAAGATGCATACAAGACTTCATCCACTTTGAACTAGTTAGATGTAGGCCTGGAGGTCAGGCTTCTGTTGACGGATGTTGTTTGTTATATCGGTCCCAGGTTTGTGAGGTCCACCATGATATGGCTGATAGAGTGATGATGTCCTTCACCTACTTATACACTGTGTTTCAGGTAAGATGTACTGGACCGACACCGTGCTGGACCACATTGCCCGGTCCAACCTGGACGGGTCTGGGTATGAAGTTGTAATCAGCCAGGGCCTCCACACAGCAGATGGACTTGCTGTTGATGCCGTTGGGGGAAAGATCTACTGGACTGATGATGGCCGCAACCGCATCGGAGTGGCCACTCTGAACGGCAAGATGAGGAAAGTGTTGATCTGGGACGACCTGGACAAGCCCCGAGCTATAGCTCTACATTATGATGCTGGGTACGTTGAGTGTTTACTGTTCTAGTCCTACATTATGATGCTGGTTGGTAGCTATGTCTTTGGTTATACAGGTCCATGTCTTATTTTTGTACAACTATGTTTCTTTGTTGTACAGGTACATGTATTGGACAGACTGGGGCAAGATTCCTCGGATCGAACGTGCTGACATGGATGGCAACAACCGTCATCTCATCATTGGGGAGAACTTGGCCTGGCCCAATGGCCTGGTGATTGACATCCCAACATCTCGCATCATCTGGGCAGATGCTCGAACTGAGGTGTGTAATTTAAAGTCAAGTTTCCTCAGACACATGAGCTCTGCTGAACTCTGACGGCCAGTGACATGCTTCATCCATGTCCTGTGCAGAAGTTACTGACATCAGTCGGTGTCCTTCCATGAGCTTCACCTCAATGCTTTGGGCAAAGTCTATGAGAAGTCAGGGCCACAAGAAAACAAATTGCTCTGAAATGTGAACTTTTACCGAAAGTGTTACATGTTTATCTTTTGGATATGGACCTGCCTTTGTGAAAGGCTTTTAAAAACATATGTCTAAGGTCAAGGTCAGTGTCAGTTTTTTGGCATGGTCACCTCTACAGACGTGCAGCTTTGTATTTACAGGAAATTATATAAATCCTACCACATGTCGGTGTCATGGCAGAATTAAGAACCGTAAATAGATGATTATTCTTATGAAGTTCAATATCAGACTATCATGTTATAAACAAAACAAATATGAACTAAAGAAATCAATATTTCACATGGAAATGTACAGTAAATAGAGCTGAACATTTGTAATATTGTTACATTCTCCGACTGTGTATTGTCATACATCTTGTGCTATCACCTCAGCTGATTGAGTGCTCCGACCTGAACGGCCACCGGCGACGAAAGCTTGTGGACCACGTGGCCCACCCCTATGGCCTGACGGTGGCCGGCAACTATGTGTACTGGACAGACTGGCAGGCCACCGCGGTGCACAAGGCTAACAAGAACACTGGCTCCAACCCAACCAAGATCAGGGAGAATCTGCCCGGGATCATGGACATGCATGCTGTGCAGGTCAACAGACAAGGTGGGTGGATGGGCAGATGGTGGGGCCAGTACGCCAGGTGGTTACGGTAAGCAGATGCTGAGGGTCCAGATGGTGGGTGGAGGTTCGATGGCATGGTGATGGCAGGGGTGGGTGGTGGATGGGCAGGGGTGGTGGAGGGGTGGGATCAGATCCAGCAGGTGTTGGGCAGATGGTATGGACAGGTGGGCAGATGTCGTGGGTGGGATGGTCCAGCAGGTCAGGGTGGACGTGGCAGATCAGTGGGTCGGGTGTGAAACCCAGTCCAGCAGGTCAGGTAGGTGGGTGGGCAGTGTGTGAAGGGTGGATCAGTCCAGCAGGCCAGTGGTGGTCCAACAGGAAAATGGATGGGCAGGTGGGCACTGTAGTCCAGCAGGTCGGTAGGCATGGGGTGGACCAGTCCAGCAGGCTGGGGATCCAGTGGTAGCAGGGTAGGGGATGGATCAGTCCCAGCCCAGGTCCAGAGTAGTATGTGGTGGATGGCAGTCCAGCAGGCCAGGTAGTGGACGGGTGGAAGGTGGATCCCAACCAGCAGGGTGGATCAGTCCAGCAGGTCAGGTCCCAGTATGGGTGTAGGAAGTCGTATGGGTGGATCAGTGAAGTAATGGGTGGGGTGGATCAGGATCAGTCCAGCAGGTCAGGTAGTATGGATGGAGTAGTGCATCTATGGGTGGATCAGTGTCAGGTCAGGTGGTAATGGATGGTGGGTAGTGCTTCCAGTCCCATAGCAGGTAGTATGGGGTGGGTAGCAGGTATTGGGGTGGATCAGTCCAGGGTCAGGTGTGCATGTAGGTGAGGCCAGTGTTGAGGGGTGGACTCAGTCCAGCAGGTCAGGTAGTATGTGGGTAGGTAAATGGGTGGATCTGGCAGGCCAGGTAGTAGTGGATGGAGTATGTCGATGGGGTGGATCAGTCCAGCAGGTCAGGTAGTATGGCAGTGGGTGGGTATGGAGTGGATGTAGTGATGACAGTGGAGTGCGACCTTGTTAGTAGTGGTGGATGGGAGGGGATGGACTGATCCCTGTTTTGCAGGGTGGATGGAGTGGATAGTGTTGAGGGAGTCCCATGGGGTGAGTGTTTGAGGTGTTGGCATGGATGGAGTAGTATGTGGCAGGCATGGATGGTGAATCAAAGCGGCAGGATGGAAAGTGAGTATGTGGGTGGTAGGGTGGATGTTTGGACATTGTTGGCAGGGTGGATGGGAGTGATGTTTGGATTGTTGGCAGGGCATGGTGATGTTTGAATTAATGTTGGACATGGGGTGATGTTTGGATAGTGTTGGCAGGTGGATGGGGGGTGATGTTTGGATTGGGTGGATAGGATGTTGGAGAGTGGAGCAGGGTGGATGGGGGTGATGTTTGGATATTGTTGTGGATGGGAGTGATATTTGGATATTGGCGTGGATGGGGTGATGTTTGGATAATGTGGCAGAATTGGACGGAATTGATGTTTGGATTGTGTGGATGTGGGGTGGATGTTTGGATTGGTGGATGGGAATGATGGTTGGATATTGCTGGCAGGGGTGGATAAGGTGGATGGCTAAATTGTAAAGTGGATGGATAGGTGATTTTGGATAGGGGGTGGATAGAGTGATGTTTGGATGTTGGCTTAGAATGGATTGTGTTTGGATAATGTTGGCAGGAGTGGATGAAATTGAGGGTGGATTGGGTGGATGCAGGTGGATATTTGGATTGTGGCAGGGTGGATAGGCTGGATATTTGGATTGTGGATGGGCATGGGAAAGGTGGATAGGTGGATGGATGGAAATGATGGATAATGGATAGTGGATGAAGCATGGTGGGTGGATAAAGAGCAGATCAGTTGGGTAGATGATTGGATAGGGGTGGGGTGAATAGTCATAGTGTGGATCAGTCAAGGTTGGTAAGTAGGATTATATATGTGGTGTGTGGGATGTTGATTGGGTGGACTTATGGACCCTTTGTATTATCAGCAGTGTTTCATTTTTCCAGAGACTCACGTGAACCGGTGCGGAGACAAGAATGGAGGGTGTTCCCACCTGTGCCTGCCACGCCCCAAGGGGATCACGTGTGCCTGTCCCTCGGGGCTCCTGCTGAAGGAAGATGGACTGACATGTGAAGATTGTAAGTTGGGGGTTACACTGTGTCAGACATGTGAAGATTGTAAGTCGGGGGTTACACTGTGTCAGACATGTGAAGATTGTAAGTCGGGGGTTACACTGTGTCAGACATGTGAAGATTGTAAGTCGGGGTTACACTGTGTCAGACATGTGAAGATTGTAAGTCGGGGTTACACTGTGTCAGACATGTGAAGATTGTAAGTCGGGGGTTACACTGTGTCAGACATGTGAAGATTGTAAGTCGGGGGTTACACTGTGTCAGACATGTGAAGA
Organism: Haliotis rubra; assembly: GCF_003918875.1. NCBI lineage: Eukaryota > Metazoa > Mollusca > Gastropoda > Lepetellida > Haliotidae > Haliotis > Haliotis rubra. The sequence goes on along the minus strand of NW_025765629.1, from coordinate 87,322 downwards.
TTGTAAGTCGGGGGTTACACTGTGTCAGACATGTGAAGATTGTAAGTCGGGGGTTACACTGTGTCAGACATGTGAAGATTGTAAGTCGGGGGATACACTGTGTCAGACATGTGAAGATAGTAAGTCAGGGGTTACACTGTGTCAGACATGTGAAGATTGTAAGTCGGGGGTTACACTGTGTCAGACATGTGAAGATTGTAAGTCGGGGGTTACACTGTGTCAGACATGTGAGACGGGGGTTACACTGTGTCAGACGTGAAGATTGTAAGTCGGGGGATACACTGTGTCAGACATGTGAAGATAGTAAGTCAGGGGTTACACTGTGTCAGACATGTGAAGATTGTAAGTCGGGGGTTACACTGTGTCAGACATGTGAAGATTGTAAGTCGGGGGTTACACTGTGTCAGACATGTGAAGATTGTAAGTCGGGGGTTACACTGTGTCAGACATGTGAAGATTGTAAGTCGGGGGTTACACTGAGATGAAGTACATGGCAGTGAGCGAACTTAGCGGAGCACGCACATTGTGCTGAAAACCTAGTTTATTTCCCCATAAGGATGCAGTATTATTTGAAGTCCAGGTTTATCTGTTTTATCCTATACTGGGTATATCCTTATACATACTTCTATGTTTTGTTTATGATCGTCTGTGTCACTTCAGTTCCCAAGACATATCTCCTGTTTGCAAGTCGCGGCAGCATCCGTCGCATCTCATTGGACAGCTACGACCACACAGACGTCTACCTCCCCATCCCCGACCTACACAACGTTGTCGCCATCGACTTTGACTTCAAGGAGAAGAAGGTGTTCTACTCAGGACGTCTACCTTGACGTCATCAGGTAAGGGAGACTCTGAGGGTATTGACAGTTACTGGGGGCTGACATAAACAGTGACAAACACAGTTATTTGAACAAAGTTGTATTGACCTCCACGACAGCATGTCCATATCTGCTGTCCCGATCCCCAGAATATGATAATGTAGCAGGGATGAGCAGGTTGATGTTATTAGACAAGCTTCTTGATGAAATCTAATGACTCGGACACCACTGATGAATTGATCTCCTGAGTTTCAAGTGTTTCTCGTGCTGGTAGTTTCTAGTTTTCTTGTGGCATCAGCCCAACACAATTAGGTAGAACATGAGTGGGAGGGCTGTACATCAGCCTAACACAATTAGGTAGAACATGAGTGGGAGGGCTGTACATCAGCCTAACACAATTAGGTAGAACATGAGTGGGAGGGCTGTACATCAGCCTAACACAATTAGGTAGAACATGAGTGGGAGGGCTGTACATCAGCCTAACACAATTAGGTAGAACATGAGTGGGAGGGCTGTACATCAGCCTAACACAATTAGGTAGAACATGAGTGGGAGGGCTGTACATCAGCCTAACACAATTAGGTAGAACATGAGTGGGAGGGCTGTACATCAGCCTAACACAATTAGGTAGAACATGAGTGGGAGGGCTGTACATCAGCCCTAACACAATTAGGTAGAACATGAGGGGAGGGCTGTACATCAGCCTAACACAATTAGGGTAGAACATGAGTGGGAGGGCTGTACATCAGCCTAACACAATTAGGTAGAACATGAGTGGGAGGGCTGTACATCAGCCTAACACAATTAGGTAGAACATGAGTGGGAGGGCTGTACATCAGCCTAACACAATTAGGTAGAACATGAGTGGGAGGGCTGTACATCAGCCTAACACAATTAGGTAGAACATGAGTGGGAGGGCTGTACATCAGCCTAACACAATTAGGTAGAACATGAGTGGGAGGGCTGTACATCATCCTAACACAATTAGGTAGAACATGAGTGGGAGGGCTGTACATCAGCCTAACACAATTAGGTAGAACATGAGTGGGAGGGCTGTACATCAGCCTAACACAATTAGGTAGAACATGAGTGGGAGGGCTGTACATCAGCCTAACACAATTAGGGTAGAACATGAGTGGGAGGGCTGTACATCAGCCTAACACAATTAGGGTAGAACATGAGTGGGAGGGCTGTACATCATCCTAACACAATTAGGTAGAACATGAGTGGGAGGGCTGTACATCAGCCTAACACAATTAGGTAGAACATGAGTGGGAGGGCTGTACATCAGCCTAACACAGAACATGAGTGGGAGGGCTGGGCCTAACACAAGTAGAACATGAGTGGGAGGGCTGTACATCAGCCTAACACAATTAGTGAGTGGGAGGGTAGAACATGAGTGGGAGGGCTGTACATCAGCCTAACACAATTAGGTTGAGTGGGAGGGCTGTAGAACATGAGTGGGAGGGCTGTACATCATCCTAACACAATTAGGTAGAACATGAGTGGGAGGGCTGTACATCATCCTAACACAATTAGGTAGAACATGAGTGGGAGGGCTGTACATCAGCCTAACACAATTAGGTAGAACATGAGTGGGAGGGCTGTACATCAGCCTAACACAATTAGGTAGAACATGAGTGGGAGGGCTGTACATCAGCCTAACACACATCAGCCTAACACAATTAGGTAGAACATGAGTGGGAGGGCTGTACATTAGTTAATACACAATAAGCAGGATTTTTTATTGTGACAGACAAGCAAACCTCAACGGCAGTGCAACCAAGAATGTGGTTGAGAAGCAGTTGTCAACAACTGACGGCCTGGCAGTAGATTGGATTGGCAGGAACATCTACTGGACTGACACCGGCCGTGACGTCATCGAGGTAGCCAAACTGGATGGCTCCTGCAGGAAAACTCTCATCTCAGCTCGGCTGGACGAACCCAGGGCCATTGCACTCTTCCCTAAGAAAGGGTAGGTAACTCTTGGTGATGCACTCTCTTCCCAAATTAGGTAACTGCTTGTCCTCACTCTCTCCTGAGAAACTCTACTTTTTTCCTATCCATTCGAAATCTTTCTTTCCTGAGACGATGTGTCATATATTCTTCAGATTGATGTTTTGGACTGACTGGGGAGCACAGCCAAAGATCGAGCGAGCGTATCTGGATGGCGCACAGAGGAAAGTCATTGTCCACAGCAACCTTGGTGAGGAGATGATCTGTTTATTGCATGACAAAGTTTCTACTTTGAAATGATTGTCTCTTTTCTTTGTTAGTGTGTGCTGTTTATGTCATTGCTCTTTAGGGCTGGTGGGGTAGCCTAGTGGTTAAAGTGTTCGCTCGGCACGCTGAAGGCCCGGGTTCGATTCCCCACAAGGGCACAATGTGTGAAGCCCATTTCTGGTGTCCCTCGGCTTGATATTGCTGGAATGGTGCCAAAAGCGGCATAAAACTTAACTCACTCACTCATTGCTCTTTACTGTTGTGCGTTATTTATGTCATATAAGATTTGACCTCCTGAGGGGATTCGGGGCAGAGGTATGTTTGTTCGTTTGAACGGCTAAAGATATGGTGTTCACTGCAGTCACAATTATTAACATGAAAAGAACAGCATGATGTCAGATAAGTATGGAGAGATGAACAGACAGGCAGACAGATACTGACAGATGGACAGACAAGTGCAGACTGACACAGATTGAGATAGATACAGTAACATACATATTGACAGGCAGGTGCCCTGTGACAGAAGGTAGACCGACATATGATGACACTATGGTTCTCACTCTACCTCCTGGTGTTGCAGGCTTCCCCAATGGTCTGTCGGTGGACTACGATGCCAAACGCTTGTACTGGGTGGATGCAAAGTTTGACAAGATTGAGACCGTCTGATTTCAATGGCAAGAACCGAGCAACTCTGTTGGAGAAGATACCTCATCCATTTGGCCTCACAGTGGTAGGCACCAGGAAGAAGCATCGAACACATCAAACATATTTAACATCAAACATATCAAGCTTCAAACATTTCAACCGTCAAACATATCGACCATCAAACATATCGACCATCAAACATATCGTCCATCAAACATATCGTCCATCAAACATATCGTCCAAACATTTCAACTGTCAAACATATCGTCCATCAAACATATCGACCATCAAACATATCGACCATCAAACATATCGACCATCAAACATATCGTCCAAACATTTCAACTGTCAAACAAATTGTCCATCAAACATGTCGACCATCAAACATATCAACCAACTTCCTCTGTACAATTATGTTTGTGTCTTGTTGATCTGTAGATCGTTGGTCTTGGTGTCATTCACTGGACTGGCCTCTCTGCCTGGATATAATGCTGTGTCTATACAAGTGCCTGCTCCACTGTTGTTGTTATGCTGTGAGTGATACCTGTTGACCTGCGCCTGTGTCATGTTTCAGTATCAAGACTACATCTACTGGTCTGACTGGCAGACAGAGAACATCGAGCGAGCCAGCAAACATGACGGCAAGGACCGCACAATCATACAGAGTCGCCTCGAGGGGCTGATGGACATCCACATGGTGGCACCAGAGAGACAGACAGGTACAGTGGGAGGAGTCAGAGTGGGTGTGGTCTCAGTGTGTGGGGTGGTGGTCACACATGGGGAGGAGTCAGAGTGGGTCTGGTCTCAGTGTGTGGGGTGGTGGTCACACATGGGGAGGAGTTGTAGTGGGTGTGGTCTTAGTGTGGGGTGGTGGTCACACATGGGGAGGAGTTGTAGTGGGTGTGGTCTCAGTGTGTGGGGTGGTGGTCACACATGGGGAGGAGTTGTAGTGGTTGTGGTCTCAGTGTGAGGGGTGGTGGTCACACATGGGGAGGAGTTGTCGTGGGTGTGGTCTCAGTGTGTGGGGGGTGGTGGTCACATATGGGGGTCTCAGGAGTTGTAGTGGCTGTGGTCTCAGTGTGGGGGTGGTGGTCACACATGGGGAGGAGTTGTAGTGGGTGTGGTCTCAGTGTGAGGGGTGGTCACACATGGGGAGGAGTTGTAGTGGGTGTGGTCTCAGTGTGAGGGGTGGTGGTCACACATGGGGAGGAGTTGTAGTGGCTGTGGTCTCAGTGTGGGGGTGGTGGTCACACATGGGGAGGAGTTGTACTGGGTGTGGTCTCAGTGTGTGGGATGGTTGTCACACATGGGGAGGAGTTGTAGTGGTTGTGGTCTCAGTGTGAGGGGTGGTGGTCACACATGGGGAGGAGTTGTCGTGGTGGGTTGGTGTGGTCTCAGTGTGTGGGGTGGTGGTCACATATGGGGAGGAGTTGTAGTGGTTGTGGTCTCAGTGTGAGGGGTGGTCACACATGGGGAGGAGTTGTAGTGGGTGTGGTCTAAGTGTGGGGGTGGTGGTCACACATTGGGAGGAGTTGTAGTGGGTGTGGTCTCAGTGTGTGGGGTGGTTGTCACACATGGGGAGGAGTTGTAGTGGGTGTGGTCTAAGTGTGGGGTGGTTGTCACACATGGGGAGGAGTTGTAGTGGGTGTGGTCTAAGTGTGGGGTGGTGGTCACACATGGGGAGGAGTTGTAGTGGGTGTGGTCTCAGTGTGTGGGGTGGTGGTGGTATTGGTTCAGTGGTAAGGGTATTGGTCACACAGGGAGGAGCTAACAGGGGGAGGAACAATATAGGACGTGTGGTGTAAGTGGGGAGGGTAGTGAACGTACAGTGCGGAGCTATATCGGTTTAATTTCAGTGGAAAAGGGCATATACAGGAGAGGGTCACTCTGTTCTGATTTGTCCATGTTAGACTATGTACAGATGTTTTCAGTCGGTTGTTTCCTCCCCAGGTTCCAATGGCTGCAGCCAGAATGGGGGCTGCACTCACCTGTGTCTGGCCCGACCTGATGGCTACGTGTGTGAGTGTCCAAACATCCCTGATGGCCATCCCTGTATGGCAGGTGAGAGTTTCCGTACCTGTTGTCATGCCAACTGAGATCTGGTTTCTCTGGTTGACTTTACAGCAGCAAGCTGTATGTATTTTGCAGAAATGTGCATGAATTCTTTTTGACTATATAAGTTTCTCCATACAGAAACACTGTGAGTTTTAAGGGTAGGGACTACGTGGTGGTCATCAGACAGCTCATATCTTGCAGTGGTTTGAACCCAGTCTACAGCAATATGTCATGTTACTTCCTAAACACGATCTCACGCTCCATAGTTAACAGGTAGTAATGGTGGAGTTACATGTTTCAGTTCCAAGAGCGGCCAACCTTCCTCACAACCCAGACATCCCAAGTATTGACATCAACTCCCACATGGAGCCAAACGAGTGAGTTGTCTCCCTTGAATCCCCATCATCTCGCCCTGCTACTGCTTAAGTCTGCTGAATACCTTGACTGATCGCAAAACTTGGCAAATTGTCTTAAGCCATCTATTGTTCACCTCTTGACCCGTCATTATGTTTTGAACAGATATTACTGTCACCACAGTGGGTTCATTGTCAGACACTTTGAAAAGATTCACATCAACGTCATGCTGACACCCTCAGCAGCCATGTGTACTGACTGCACAGTTAGATGTTTCTGTACATGTACTTGTATGTGTCTAGGCTGAAGCTAGTGTTATAGTGCTGGCTCACTGAGATACCCTGACACAGAATACCCCACCCAGACATCATGCTTCTTGTTACAGAGAATGTACGGATGAGGATTCCGAGACCGGACTCTGCAGCAAGGACACACTGGCAGTGTCCAGCCATGGTGAGTGTGTTGATAGGGGAGGGGTGTGTGTTGTCTGGGGCAACCTAGGGTCCTAGAATCTATTCCCTGTGAAGTCACCATGACCTAGAGTATATTCCCTGTGAGGTCATCATGACCTAGAGTCTATTCCCTGTGAGGTCATCATGACCTAGAGTCTATTCCCTGTGAGGTCACCATGACCTAGAATCTATTCCATGTGAGGTCACCATGACCTAGAGTATATTCCCTGTGAGGTCACCATGACATGAGTGTTTATCTATTTCCAGCTCAGAGGATCAGCACAGCATACATCGTCCTTGGCATCATCACGGTCATCGTCCTCATTGGCTTTATTGTGTTTTTTGTTCTGTGGAAAAGGTAGGTGTCAAATATACAATAGCCAACAGCAGTTAGTTACATTTATAGAGGATACAAAACGACCCTCCGCGTAATTTCATTTTTATTAAAAGACTTAATTATTTGTTTCGCTCGTTTGATACTAAATCGTTCACGAGTTTAATAGGAATGGTATTTCACCGAAGCGACATACTCTCCAACATAAATTGATAAAAACTGCCTACAGTGTTATGACGCTCAGCTTTCTGCGAGTCATGCAAGGTCTTTTACCACTGTGACAGAGGTATTAACATTGTGACGTCATAACTGTAAACCATTATGACGCCATATGTCTAGCGATATTATGGTAGTGTAATATTGCCGTAAAAATATTAGACTGCAGTATCTTCCACGGGCGAGTAATAAGATCAGATAACACACACAACACAGTAACTTATTGGACTGCTATTCCCAGGCTGCTGTGATGGCTGGAATATTGCTGATCTGGGCTTCACCTGCTTTATACTTATTTTTGATATATCACGTTTATCATCATGAACCTTTATGCATAGTTTTGCTACAGGTCATTCATCCAGATAAACTGTACATTTCAGACAAAAGCGTCGTCAGTACAATGTGGAAGAGTTTACGACATTGACCTACGCCAACCCAACGTATCAAAAAGCCAGTTCTGAGACCATCAATTCCGATCACAGCCGGTCTGTGAGACCCTGGCAGAGGTTCCGATATCATAAACGAGATGTAAGTGTGTTCCCGAGAGCCTCTACTTTACATGAACAGACAATAACATCCCACCTGCTGTGAGCATATAGTTAATAACATCCCACCTGCTGTGAGCATACAGTTGATAACATCCCACCTGCTGTGAGCATATAGTTAATAACATCCCACCTGCTGTGAGCATACAGTTAATAACATCCCACCTGCTGTGAGCATACAGTTGATAACATTTCACCTGCTGTGAGCATACAGTTAATAACATCCCACCTGCTGTGAGCATACAGTTAATAACATCCCACCTGCTGTGAGCATACAGTTAATAACATCCCACCTGCTGTGAGTATACATTGAAATAACATCCCACCTGCTGTGAGCATACAGTTAATAACATCCCACCTGCTCTGAGCATACAGTTAATAACATCTCACCTGCTGTGGGTATACAGTTAATAACATCCCACCTGCTGTTAATAAATATCCCACCTGCTGTGAGTATACATTGAAATAACATCCCACCTGCTGTGAGCATACAGTTAATAACATCTCACCTGCTGTGGGTATACAGTTAATAACATCCCACCTGCTGTGAGTATACATTGAAATAACATCCCACCTGCTGTGAGTATACAGTTAATAACATCCCACCTGCTGTGAGCATACAGTTAATAACATCCCACCTGCTGTGAGTATTCAGTTAATAACATCCCACCTGCTGTGAGCATACAGTTAATAACATCCCACCTGCTGTGAGTATACATTGAAATAACATCCCACCTGCTGTGAGCATACAGTTAATAACAATCCACCTGCTGTGAGCATACAGTTAATAACATCCCACCTGCTGTGAGCATAGTTAATAACATCCCACCTGCTGTGAGCATACAGTTAATAACATCGCACCTGCTGTGAGTATACATTGAAATAACATCCCACCTGCTGTGAGCATACAGTTAATAACATCCCACCTGCTGTGAGCATACAGTTGATAACATCCCACCTGCTGTGAGCATACAGTTGATAACATCCCACCTGCTGTGAGCATACAGTTAATAACATCCCACCTGCTGTGAGCATACAGTTAATAACATCTCACCTGCTGTGGGTATACAGTTAATAACATCCCACCTGCTGTGAGTATACATTGAAATAACATCCCACCTGCTGTGAGCATACAGTTAATAACATCCCACCTGCTGTGAGTATACATTGAAATAACATCCCACCTGCTGTGAGCATACAGTTAATAACATCCCACCTGCTGTGAGTATTCAGTTAATAACATCCCACCTGCTGTGAGCATACAGGTTAATAACATCCCACCTGCTGTGAGCATACGGTTAATAACATCCCACCTGCTGTGGGTATACAGTTAATAACATCCCACCTGCTGTGGGTATACAGTTAATAACATCCCAACTGCTGTGAGCATACAGTTAATAACATCCCACCTGCTGTGAGCATACAGTTAATAACATCCCACCTGCTGTGAGTATACAGTTAATAACATCCCACCTGCTGTGAGCATTCAGTTCATAGCATCCCACCTGCTGTGAGCATACAGTTCATAACATCCCACCTGCTGTACACATACAGTTAATAACATCCCACCTGCTGTGCGCATACAGTTAATAACATCCCACCTGCTGTGCGCATACAGTTAATAACATCGCACCTACAGTGAGCATACAGTTAATAACAATCCACCTGCTGTGAGCATACAGTTAATAACATCCCACCTGCTGTGAGCATAGTTAATAACATCCCACCTTCTGTGAGCATACAGTTAATAACATCGCACCTACAGTGAGCATACAGTTAATAACAATCCACCTGCTGTGAGCATACAGTTAATAACATCCCACCTGCTGTGAGCATAGTTAATAACATCCCACCTGCTGTGAGCATACAGTTAATAACATCGCACCTACAGTGAGCATACAGTTAATAACAATCCACCTGCTGTGAGCATACAGTTGATAACATCCCACCTGCTGTGAGCATTCATGTTTGAAAGTGAGGAGATGTTTCTGTGATGTTCCAGTGATGTTGTTGACAGGATGTTTAAGTGGTGTTGTGATGTTGACAGGAGCGGCTCAGCATGGTTCCGGTGGACAGCGACAAGCTGAACAACATGGAGCGTGCCGCCCTCGTACAACAGATGGAGACCAGCAACTCTCCGCAGGGCGACGCTTCAGAAGATTCCTCCATCACTAAAAATATCTTTAAAAATAATACAAAATATACAACTGAAACATCCAAACTGAATATCCCGTATAAACCTGTGGACACGTGAGTGAGTGCTCCCAGCCTGTGATACAATGGTGCAAGCTAATTGTGGGAGTACCCATCCAAAGAGAAACTTATGAGAAGTCCCACCAAACCAAGTGCTGATCTGACTCGAGTGGATGTGATTCTGTGTTCAATTGATAATATATTCCATACAACTGATTATGTCTGTACCACAGACTTGAAACTATTTCCCATACAACTGGTGTCACTATGGATGTATTTCTTTGTGGATCTGATTGTGTGATTATCTGTGGATACACCTGAACCTCCCAATGACCAGAGGATATATTCCATACAACTGATTATGAGAATACCTCAAAATGACAGTGTTATCCACAAAACTTATGTGACAGTGGTTACTGACAGATTTCAAGTGAATATTGTGTTGAATGCTTGTGAGAATGTGCTCTGTGAGTAACTCAAGACGTATATGATTAAGTCAAGTTTTGTGATAGTCTTCTCCTGCTGGGAACATCTGTCTGCTAAGTGTTGTATTCATGTTCCCTGTGGCTGTTCCCTGACTCAAGTGTGACAACGTGCTTCCAAACAGGCCACAGACAGGAACTGCTTCAACATGACACACAGACAATCCAGAGACTGAGCTGTAGTCATCTGTATCTCACCTGTAACAACTGACAAGCCCCAGTAATGGTTTCTCAATCAGTCTTATATAGGGTGCAAATCTGCAAATCTAATCCTTCAAATTGAATAACTGCTATTACAAATTTACATATTTTTATCTGGATGGAATTTGGACAAATATTGGTAAATGTATCAACCAGTATCTATTTTGGATCTGTCGTTTCTGAAAGGTGTATTTTTGGGCCTGCAGACTGGGCCGACTTGTATTACTTCATGGTTGTGTTGGAACATATCATTGTAGTGTCATACCTCACTGTAGCTGTCGTAGCCCGACTGGAATCACTGCCCAATACTCAAGTATTGATTTATCTCAAGATGTTCTGCAGTCTCCAGGATGTCACTAGGCTGAAACCTGGCATCCTTGTGTATCACTGACTGATAATATGGCAGAGTTCATGGCGGTGAACAAAGTGTATCTCCCAGCCCACGCTGTGAATCTACTACTTACATACAACTCACAGTGTATACTTATTTTATCATGCTAATGATCGTGTATAACTCTTGTGCCAAATGTAGTCGTCATGCATCTTCTAGCCTTATGTACCAGGAAATGGCATGGGATAAGTAAGGTTTTGTTTCAGGGATAATGATTATCTATGCTACGAGGATGGTTTTTGTCATGACTATTGACTGGACAGTTGTGACTTGCTATGGGTTTTTTATCACTATAGATTTTAAGCTCAACTCAGTATGTTAAAACATTACAGATTCTGTACCAACATGAATAATTTTAACAAGATGATTGTCAGGTATTTTAGCCGAGATATATCTGTATATACTCACCAGGAAACAATGGGAACATAAAGGACAACAGCAGTAATAGTGTACACCTGCAGAGAGAGATAATGACTTGTTTGAATTGATAGTTTGAATACTGGTTAATTTACAAATCAACCTCAGGTCATCTCTGTACTGTATGGTCAAGATTTCTGGCCTGAGGTCAACATCAATGCATTATATTCACAGGCAACTGTCAGGAAATATCATTGTGGATTTTTGTCTCCAAGTACTTTTAGATGTTATTTTATACATATATTATGACAAGCACCTATGTTTTATGCAACACATGACTCTATGACATGACCACTAGTTTGTACGAAGACTTGAAGCTGTTCTCAGTACAAAATGTGTCTGCTGTCTAGTGGCCTGATGAAGGGTTATCTCCCTTATACTGTACAGATAACTAGTGTAGAGATAGCAGAGTTATTTTGCTGTACGAAATGATGATCTAATTTTCTAATTCATCAATCTTGGATGCTGCTGCTTGAACGTATGACAACGGAAACAAGACTGACATTGATCTCTGCTCAAAGCTGAATGTTGGTTTGCTGATCACACGTGACTGCCTTGACTTGCCGATCATAATGTCTCTGATTTTAACCAATCATAACCCACACCTCAGTCATGTGATCATAAGCTGCAGTGTGATTGGCTGCTGTAGTAATCACATGATCTAATGATATTCTTGGATCTCTGAGCCATGCTGGTAGTTTGTGCTGATCTTGAGTTGTACATTGTGTATATCGGCTGTCTGGAACTTGTACATTGTGTATATCGGCTGTCTGGAACTTGTATAGTGTGTATATCGGCCTCCAGGATCGTGTAAATGTATCTATTGGCTGTACTCATGTACATGTATTACACATAGTTCCTCTGTAAGCTGGGCGGTGGGGTAGCCTAGTGGTTAAAGCGTTGGCTCGTCACGCCGAAGACCCGAGTTCGATTCCCCACATGGGCACAATTTGTTAAGCCCATTTCTGGTGTCCCCCGCCGTGATATTGCAGGAATATTGCTAAAAGCGGCATAAAACTAAACTCAGTCAGTCCTCTGTAAGGTATCAGTGTTACAATGATAGGGGTAGTATTGACGGAGTAAATAAAGATGCAGTTTACGGCGGTATGGGAAAGAAACAACAGGGAATAGCAGTAGTAATTGTGTATAGGGGTAATTAACGACAGGGTCAGGGGGTAAGTGATGATAAAGGCTGGGTTGAGTAATGACAGGGTCAGGGGGTAAGTGATGATAAAGGCTGGGGTGAGTAATGACAGGGTCAGGAGGTAAGTGATGATAAAGGCTGGGGGTGAGTAATGACAGGGTCAGGGGTAAGTGATGATAAAGGCTGGGGGTGAGTAATGACAGGGTCAGGGGTAAGTGATGATAAAGGTTGGGGTGAGTAATGACAGGGTCAGGAGGTAAGTGATGATAAAGGCTGGGGTGAGTAATGACAGGGTCAGGGGGTAAGTGATGATAAAGGCTGGGGTGAGTAATGACAGGGTCAGGAGGTAAGTGATGATAAATGATGGGGTGAGTAATGACAGGGTCAGGAGGTAAGTGATGATAAAGGCTGGGGTGAGTAATGACAGGGTCAGGGGGTAAGTGATGATAAAAGGCTGGGGTGAGTAATGACAGGGTCAGGGGGTAAGTGATGATAAAGGCTGGGGGTGAGTAATGACAGGGTCAGGGGTAAGTGATGATAAAGGCTGGGGTGAGTAATGACAGGGTCAGGGGTAAAGTGATGATAAAGGCTGGGGGTGAGTAATGGTACAGGGTTAGGGCAAGTGATGATAAAGGCTTGGGGTGAGTAATGACAAGGTCAGGGGGTAAGTGATGATAAAGGCTGGGGGTGAGTAATGACAGGGTCAGGGGGTAAGTGATGATAAAAGCTGGGGTGAGTAATGAAGTAAGGGGGGGGTAAGTGATGATAAAGGATAAGTAATGACAGGGTCAGGGGTATGAGCTGGGGTGAGTGATGATAGAAGGGGGGGTGAGTAATGACAGGGTCAGGAGTAAAGTGATGATAAAGGCTGGGGGTGAGTAATGACAGGGTCAGGGGGTAAGTGATGATAAAGGCTGGGGTGAGTAATGACAGGGTCAGGGGGTAAGTGATGATAAAGGCTGGGGTGAGTAATGACAGGGTCAGGGGGTAAGTGAGGTGAGGTGAAAGTGGGTTTAACGTCGTGCTTGAGAATATTTCGCTCATATGACGACGTGCATGCGCGTGTATGTGTATTTGCGGCTGCTTGTACTAGCCCAGACTTAAGCTGGTGTTATAGTGCTAGCCCACTGAGATACCATGCCGCAGTGAAGCATGAATACCCCACTCAGACACATTATACTGACTTCGAGCTGACCAGTCCTTGTTGTACCCATTAATGCCGAGCGCCAGGCAGGGACCAACAAGTACCATATTTTAACGTATTTTGGTATGACACGGTCGGGGATCGAACCCGCAACCTTCCGCTCTCCGGGCTGACGCTCTAACCACTACACCACTCAAAATAGCAAAATAAACCCTCAAAGGGATCAGATTGTAAACTGAAGTTATGATCCTGACCTTTTTATGGAGGAACTATGTGTAACATATACAATTGTACTTGTACTTAGAGGATGTATAAACATTGTACATGTGAGCTCTGTGTATATGGTCTCTGATATCTCTATTCTATGCAGATCTATGTATTAACTTATTGACTGTGACAACTGGAGGGGATCCATAGACCTACTGCACCTGAGATGTAACATGCTGCATCTGGGATGTAACATGCTGCACCTGGGTTGTAACATGCTGCACCTGAGATGTACCATGCTGCACCTGGGATGTAACATGCTGCACCTGGGATGTAACATGCTGCACTTGAGATGTACCATGCTGCACCTGGGATGTAACATGCTGCACCTGAGATGTACCATGCTGCACCTGGGATGTACCATGCTGCACCTGGGATGTAACATGCAGCACCTGGGTTGTAACATGGTCATGGGTGTATTGAGGTCATGTCAGTGATTCCCGGAACACCACCACATGAAAACACAAGAAAGAAACTGCAGGTTAGAACAGGTTTTCTGTTGTTACTGTGTCATATTCATTGTAGATGTGATCTTCCTAATTTACCGAATAAAGGGAAAAATATGTCTTTCTTTTTAAGGGAAAACTTTCCATCCCCATGTTGAGGATGTCGCACTTTACTTCTTCAGATTGCAGTCAGAAGGTTGTGTGATGGACAGGGATGATAGTGTTGTGGGTATACAGCTGATGTACTACAGTGATTCCAACCCATAGATCACATTACTGGCTTGATAATGGTGGTAGTATGTACACTGAAATACTCATTTTACGAAAGAAGTTGTGTATTCATAGAATTATCTCCCTTGTTCATTGTTTTACATATTTTCATGACTGAAATCATCTGACAGACAGATTACCAGGGGAAGACTGAAAGATTAAATTATCTTTTTCTATGTTTTAAATATTGTATTCAGGACTATATATCCATGAGTTCCACCATACCACCTCATCATATACAAGTAGTGGTACGTCGCATAGTATACCTCGCAGTACTGACGTCAGTTTGGGACAGTTTTGTTCAGCCATGATGTGTCACTGACCCTCGAAACAATTCCTGGCAGTGTTTTACAGACACCCCGACCTTACAGAGTGGGTCGGTTCATGTTCATGGTAAAGTTTTAATAAGAACAAGAAGAGAAGCTGTAGGTTGATATCCTGTCTTCTTGGGTTAGTAATTTTCCACTAAAGTTCGGATTGTACACCCTAATCAGTGTCTGCCTCGTGCAGTCTGGTGATGTTTGAAGATGTCTGTGTTTTAACAACAAACAAATAACCCTGCAATGTTTGTACAGTGTTTGACAATGTTTTTTCCGGTATTCGACTTACAGATTTACTCAATATTTTCTACACTTTCCTGTCAATATTTCTTGGTTTATTTGATAAATTAGGTTTTAACATGAAACCAGTTTTAACTTTGTAATAGTTTTATGCAATCTTGTAAGATCTTATGAAGTGGTTATTGATAATATAGTAGTTACTGAGGACTTTCATGACAAATTATGCCAAAGAATTAGATGTTATTTTCAAGGTGGACAGGTTTTATGAATGTATTGTTTGTATATTTCATATTGTCAAAACTAATATTTACCGTTACACTGTTAGTGAGAGATTGCCAAACAAAGAAATGGCGAAGGCACGTCATGGGTTCTCGTTTCAGGTTTAATGTACTTGTATTTGTTGGTATAACATTTACAATTCTTCTTGGAGTGGTTAGGCTCTACGTATCGTCTTCAAGACTGTTGATATGATTTAACATGTGTTATATTTGGGATTACACTTCCTTTGTAAAGTACAAATTCTAGTACTTCTTGAGTTGAGCCCCATCCGGGATTCGAACTCACACCCTCAGAGTCAGGCACCCAATCGCCAGCACACAAAGTCAGCCGCCTAACCCGCTCAGTAGGCGGCTGACTTTGTGTGCTGGCGATTAGGTGCGTGACTCTGAGGGTGTGAGTTCGAATCCCGGATGGGGCTCAACTCAAGAAGTACTAGAATTTGTACTTTACAAAGGAAGTGTAATCCCAAATATAACACATGTTACATTTGACCACTTTCTAAATGGCATTGTGTAATCATGTTGATATGATTCTTCTTGAATTATTTATAATAACAATTCTGAATTTTTCTGTTCGAGTTTTAGAACTTTTACATCCAATGTTCCTTTAACATGTTGCCATATTATCATGCCTCCTCATTGTACATAGATTCATAATAAAATATTATGAAGGTTAATTTTGGCACTGATTTGTGTATTCTTACTTGACTAGCATCAGTGTTGAGCGTTCTCCACTGCGGATGTTGGTTTATGCACTGCCGAAGTGTTTATGGCGGGGTGGATGAGGAGAGTTACCTCCCCTCTCCTTCAGTTACTGTTCTGTTGCAGACGACGAGCCACAAATACTGGAAGCGGTCGCCTGAGTTAATTCTCGTAACTGTGCTGAATCCCTGGATTAATCTGATTGTGACTATCCTTGGTTTGCCAGTACATGACTGGGATTGGACGGATTTACAAACATGGAAACTGATCGCGATATGCGTGTTTTGGGCTGTCCTCCCAAATCCAGCACGACGTTTTCCACACAGCGCATGTCACTGTGTTATACACTTTGTCCACTCTCCTACCCAGAGTTCCATGCGGCAAGCCAGCATTGTACCTCTGCCACAGGCCAGAAAAATGTCACGATTCGTCACATCTTGCACCGTCCATTCAATATAATGTACAGATTTCTTTTACTCTTTTATTTTTGACAAGTCTACACATCTAACTAAACATCTTTAATAGAATGGTTTAGTTTCACTGAGAAAATATCCAAAAACATGTAACACTATTTCGATTTGCGTAGCGATCCTTTGTTTACATAGGTTGTACGGCTCCACGTGCTGTCATCGAAGCCGACGGAGAGCAAACGATGCAGCCAGTTTGATATCTAAATATGTACTGTCATAGACGTAACTGTCGCAGTTGTGGAAGAATATATATGTAACAATGTAAAACATTGTGAAGAGAGCGCCGAAAAGCTCTCGTGAGTCCAGTCTCTTCTTATAATGAATATGCGCGTTTGATTACAAACAAGAGAAAAGTCCGGTCACGTGATATGCAAATTAGCCTGTGGCAGTGATGTTATGTTAAGTCATCGCTGTGCCGGAGTGTGCACTTTGTCATCACTTTAACATCAAAACCTTAATGTATCCGCTACTTTGATTGTGACAGACTAAAAATATACAATAGGCTTAATTTTAGCGTTATTTGTGCTAAATATCTAATCATACTATGTAATATTGTTACAATGTGACGGAGTGAGAACAGAGTAAGTGGTTGAAGTGTTTCACCTCCTAGTTTCCTGGTATACCTTATGTTGCTTCAATTGTCAGAGTTCATCACATCGAGTGGGGGCGGTGGGGTATGGTTAAATTGTTCACTCTCGAAGACCCGGGTTCGAATCCCCACATGGGTACAATGTGAGAAGTCCATTTCTTGTGTCCACCGCCGTGAGATTGCTGGAATATTGCTAAAAGCGGCGTAAAACTAAACTTGCTCGCTCACTCACACACACTGATATTGCTGGAATATTGATAAAAGCGGCGCAAAACCGTAATAACTGACTAACTCAACAGCAACAAAATGCAAGATTCAGGAAGTGTGTTGCTGGTTTTATTACCAATTTATCTTTTCTTCGAGGTATAGTAGACGCTTTCTGGTCTGACCAGGGATGAAATTAAAACTGCCCACCCACAGCCAGAAACGCCCTATAGAATAATGATGTTATCACACTGGTCACGTGACTCCGTATGTCGGTGGGATATGTCAGCACAGCGTGTTGTTGTGTACCCCGGGCAGTGACATGTGCACGTGAAGGGGAAGGGGGAGGGGTCCAGGTCGTCAGCGCCGGGAGGGGGAGAGGATTCTGGAATGCCTTTCCGTGATTTGATTCTCTGTGTAAATATCACAAGGTTGTCTCTGAAGTTAATTTGGACCAGTGGGAGAAATTGGAATTCTTTTTATTTACTTCAACTCTGTATATCCTCTTTGTACAAGATAAACATGGAATCCTGTTTTTCCACAGTATCTTATAACGCATTCCCCAAATGTAATGTTGTATTTGCCGGAACACCCCTGCTAAGTCTCACCGTTGTGCTGTGTAAACCAGAATAATCTGCTGTAGGCGAGTTGAAGCGCCTATCAGCTGAGGAGGTGTGCCGATGCCGATGTTCTGTGGTGTAGTAGATGCAGGTGTCACTGTCGACGCAGGGGGTGCTAACAGTGCTATTGATATCGACCCAGTGACATAACGCTTGTAGAATGTCGGGGGAGATATATGTTCCAGAGTGTTCGTGTTTCTCGGAAGTGGAATTAAAGCAATTATTCAGTGTTTAGTCAGTAGATGTAGTGTGATGCCTCACTGCCGTGTTATAGGGTTGTAGTCCACAAACAGAATATCTTACATTACCGGATGAATACACATTGGTAAATTATGTATCATACCTGCCCTTGAAAACGACATTACCATATTAAACGGGTCTTGTTAACTACACATACAAGATGTATGTGATACACCATTCACTTGGGGTTTGGTATACATGTATGTTCATTCCAACTCTGCGTTCCGACACTTTCATGTGCTAGTATCTGCTATATTCAATTTCAGCCAATCTTAAAGATAACAATACGTTCAAATTAAGATCCACTGTGAAAGAGTGTCTATCTAAGGATTATGTTGAAGCTAATTTGCTGTTTCACGTCACAAACCTTTCAGTGAATTCCGAGACAAAGATAAATATATTTCCCCCATGAAACCATAACATGGTCATTGCAATGTTTGTTACTCCCAAATAGTTTTGTCGGTAGTTTACAGACAGACAGACAGACAGACAGACATTTTATTTCAGTAATGTAGGCCCTTGGCCCATAATACAACATAGTGCAATTATAAAGAATACATATATGCTGGATATAGGATGACGATTGGAATACAGGGTCAATTGATAGTAGTAGTGGATTTATGTCTTAGTTTTAATACAGTGGAGAGGAATGTAGTTAATGATTTTAGATAATTTATGTCGTTGCGAGTAATTAAACGCACAAAAGTTTCAATTGTTGGAGGGTGGGTCTGGTGGGTTGTGAAACATTTATTTCTTATTTCAGAATATTTACCACAGATGAGTAGAACATGGAGCTCATCTTCAACATAGTTTAAACCAACAGAGTGGCAGTAAAGGCAGAGACGTTGATCATAGGGTGTATTTGTGTGGCGGCCGGTTTCCACTGCTAATCTAAAGTTGTTACAGCGGAACATAGCCATAACTTTCCTTTGATATGGGAGGAGATCACATGACAAGTAGTGTTCGACATTAAGTAAAGATTTAAATTGTGAATGGCGGCACAGGCAAGCGAGCAGAGGGAAGAAATGACCCAGCTCCGTTCTGATAATAAACTCATGTGTGACCAGATAAAGCAGCTAAATGATAGACTTGATGATTATGAGTCCCGTTCAAGGAGAAATAACTTGCTATTCCACGGCATTGAAGAAGAGAAGGTAGTTTACAATATCCTATTGTATCACTGTTTAACAAAAATGTTCAATATATTTTAAAGCACACGTCATGATGCACACATGACATCCAGCACATTCTCCCATCATCTTCATGATGGGTTGCCGACTTGGACTGATTCAGTGAGTTAAGTTCTACGCCGCTTTTAGCAACATCCCAACAATATCATGATCACCAGAAATGGGCTTGACACATTGTACCCATGTGGGGAATCGAACCTGGGACTTCAGCGTGACGATCGGGCGCTTTAACCATTAGGCTACCCCACCAGCTCCTGCCGAGATGGAACTGAGCATGTCTGTATGTAATTCACTTACGACAAAATCACAGATTTCACAGCCGCACAATAGTTTTGGGAAAATGTTCGTTTAATATACTTTGAAGAATACCTCAGAAGAAATAGATATTACATTGTATAAACATTAGAAATACCTTATCCAACCTTTTCACCCTCCTAACAATCACATAAACAGGCTTTCACAAGACGGTGTGTATTAATGATGACGATGACAGAACTCGGATTTTATTATTAACTAGAAAATCTGAAGGCTTAAAACCAACTCTAGTTAATTTATTAATAAAGAGAAAAAGAAGCTTTTCCCTATTTGACTTATACCACATCTTTCCGTCTGGACCATTACCGCAGGTGGTTTGAGAAATGCTCATCTTTTCACTTTAACACTTGGTATCATAATTATTTGAAATTTGAAAGTGAAGCCATGGATTGTATATGTTTCATACATCGACATAAACTATCACCATGTACACTTTCTGTCGGAGTATAAGTGTACTCAAGATCGGTATGACAAGCGTTGTCTGTACATCCGGGTTAGTTCACGTGCCTGCTCCATCTGATGACGGGCACCTGTCAGGGAGAAGTATCTGAGAGTCTTCATATACACGTGGTTGTACACATCACTCATCTGTTTCTATTAGCCAAACAATCATGGTTGGTTTCTCGTCTGTCAGGCGTCTTGACAAACCACCCATAAACCTAACATAACCGCCATTAATCAAGTCTCACCTCACCACCAAGTCTCGAGAGAGGATTCATCATGAACAAGGGCACAGATCAATGGAAGTCCAAAAACAACGGCAACCCCCGACGTACCTGATCAACAGTAAATGTGTAAGTGTGTGTATGTGTGTGTGAGAGAGAGAGATAGAATGAGAGAGAGAGAGAGACAGACAGACAGAGAGAAAGAGCGTGTGCCTGTGCGTGTGAGACAGTGTGTGTGCGGGTCTGTGTGAGAGTGTGTGCGTGCGCATGTGTCTGTCCATCATAAACCTCCGTGAGTATGTGTGTGTGCACGTGTGAGCCTAGCGACTTCTTTGTGTGTATGTGTGCGCGCGTGTGTAGGTCTACCTAAACCTCTGTGTGTATTGGTGTTAGTGCGCACGCGCGTCTAGCGAATCATCTCTGTGTGTGTGAGAGAGTGTGTGTGTGTGTGTGTCACCTAAAGCTCTCTCTCTCACTCCCACTCTCTCTCTCACCTCTCTCACACTCTCACTCTCTCTCTCTACTCTTTCACTCTCTCCCCTTCTCTCTCCCCTTCTCTCTCACGTCTCTCTCTCTCCTCTCTCTCTCCCTCTCACATCTCTCTCTTTCACTCTCACTCTCTCTTTCTCATTGTCTCTCTTCACTCTCTCTCTCTCATTGTCTCTCTCACTCTCGTTTTCTCTCTTTCACTCTCTCTTTTACTCTCACTCTCTCTCTCATTCTCTTTCACTTTCTCTTTCGCTCTCTCATTTCTCACTCTGTCTTTCTATGTTTGCATCTCGTTTTGCTCAAGTTGTATCAAGTGCAGCATCATTCACTTTGGCCTTTGTACAACCAGACTGGTTTCTGAATGAAAACTTAAAAGCTTATTGAATGATGCACTATCAAATATTGTCTCGCATCTTTGTTGTGAACCGAACTGTGAACTCAGTACACACACATGTACTACATGATTACAGAGGAGTAGTTTTGTTTGTTTTGACCATAGCCTGCAGCTACATTGGTGGGGTTTGGCGAGTGGGTTGTTGTGTAAGTTATCAATGGAGTTCTATGTCGATCGCCGGGTGTGCTTGTGTATATATACAGGTAACAGTGATTCACGTCTGTTGGGAGAAGGTCGTGTAATTGGTTCAAGATTCAGGACACTTCTGCCTATTGTTCAACATCACATATCCCACTCCCCATACTTCCATAGAATATACTAGAGCCAGCTCCACGCATGCCGCCGATCCCGGTTTATCTGTCTGCAGCAGAGATAGCCCACTCCAGGTCTGCTGGGGGCGACTCTCTTAGCCTCGTGACGTAACGAGGGCGGGTGGTTGCACGCGCACGTTATTTACTTACAATGGCCGTCAACAACAACAAAAACCACGAATACAGCAATTTGTCGACTGCGTAGGAAAGGTTACAGCAATGTGTCAGTTGTTGTCCTACGTGAGAGGGGTATTGGGTACATGACTAAATACTGATGTTAGTTACAGAATCACCGACAGACGTCCACAGTCAAGTGACAGTTGTTGTCGCCAACTCTTGAATCCTCAATCCATTATTATGTGCAGAACGGTCTGATATGCTGAACATATCAAGATGACTGTCAATTTACATGTGAACAGGGGACTGACATGTGCGGTATGCAGCCTCCCAGGCAGATAATGCATTATAAAAGTTGAATCTAACCCAAGTCTAGAATGATTGGGCAGCTCTAGATAGTCTTAAATCCAGAAATTTAGCATTTGGATTTAATTAATAGTTTGTAGATACATGTACATAATATTAGTGAGTGAGTGAGTTTAGTTTTAAGCCGCACTCAGCAATATTCCTGCTATATGGCGGCGGTCTGTAAATAATCGAGTCTGGACCA
Source organism: Haliotis rubra (assembly GCF_003918875.1). Taxonomy (NCBI): domain Eukaryota; kingdom Metazoa; phylum Mollusca; class Gastropoda; order Lepetellida; family Haliotidae; genus Haliotis; species Haliotis rubra. The sequence goes on along the minus strand of NW_025765629.1, from coordinate 65,031 downwards.
GACAATCCAGTGATCAACAGCATGAACATCGATCTGCGCAATTGGGAATCAGTGACATGTTTGTCAACCAAGTCAGCGAGCCTGACCACCCGATCCAGTTAGTCGCCTCTTACGACAAGCATGGGTTACTGAAGATTCATTCTAACCCGGACCTTCACGGGTCGTACATAATATTAAAAAGTTAACAATGTTTTTCGCTATTAAAGTTTAGTTTATGGGGGATCATGCAGCTGAGATAGTCGGGGATGTATTACTATGAAATCTAAGCAGCGTCTGTAGAAGTTACGATAGTTTGATGGTTTGTTAGGTCAGGTGTAATCTGGAATCTTCTACAACAGAGAGGGTGTAGGGAAATTAATGTGGTTCAGGCAGCTATAGCCTAATCCAGTATGGTAGAGAACTTTCTGGAACTATACAAGTGGGCAAGCACATGCTTCTCTCATCTGATATTACATCAAGACCAGCGTGAAGATATTTTCAGTCTCGATGTCCAACCTAGGTCGATTTTGTAAACTTGGCCACTAAAGCTGCCGGGGGAATTTGATTGACTTACTGCTACTGCCATTACCACTGCTATACCAATGTACTGCTACTGTAATTACTTTGCAGTTAGTTGTATTTTACATAAACAACATTTGAATCATAGACGAGGTGACTCCAACATTGACATCGTGGAGAGATTGTAGTAATAGTAGTACTACTCTGTTTAGGAGTCCGCCAGTGTGAAGCGCTCTCACCGCTTGTGATCATCGTGTGTTTTGTCATAGTAGGAATAGAAGGGATTCTGTGTGAAGACTGTTACACAGTGTTGGCATACCTCCTGTCACCGCGGCGGGAGTTACACCACAACACAGCCTGCGACATCGACTACACTGCCATATCACTGTATGTATGTGGTATAAAACAATCACACGCTATGCTGACAATGAAAGTATTAGTTCCAATGTATGTGTGGCACGATGTGTCATGTGAATATAGGTCTCCCGGCAGGAGCTGCGTTAGGCCGGCTCCATTTTAGATGTAAGATGCTAGAAAGTGTCCACCTTGAATAAGTGGAGGAAATATGTGTTACACCGGTAATATGACCAGCAAAACCGTTAACAGAAATATCTTTTCCCTAATTTGTAGCCAGTCTGGTGTAAACGGGAAGTGGGATGTGCTGTTAAACGTATTCACAACACTACACGTATCAGCAGACACAGGTGAAGGTGTACGTGAAGTTTTACCGAAGCAATGAGTTGTTCAAAGGGTTCCGAAAGTCTTTAGTCTACATGAAAGACATCGCCACGCCTTGCTTTATGTAACACTTGATATACAGTAAGTTCTTCAAAGCGTCTTCACCTGACTTCATATGACATATGGGAGATATGATGCTCGTCAGGCGGGTACTGTGATACAACTGGTCACCGGTTTACTTGGCCTACAACCTCTGTAGGCGACGACTTTACCCACCTTGAAAGACGTGACCAGACTATGTTATACATGACCAGAGACAATGTTATACATGACCAGACTATGTTATACATGACCAGACTATGTTATACATGACCAAACTATGTTATACATGACCAGGGACAATGTTATACATGACCAATGACTATATTGTACATGACCAGACTATGTTATACATGACCAGACTGTTATACATGACCAGGGACTATATTATACATGATCAGACTATGTTATACATGACCAATGACTATGTTATACATGACCAGACTATGTTATACATGACCAGATTATGTTATACATGACCAGGGACAATGTTATATATGACCAGGGACAATGTTATACATGACCAGGGACTATGTTATACATGATCAGGGACTATGTTATACATGATCAGGGACTATGTTATACATGGCCAGGGACAATGTTATACATGACCAATGACTATGTTGTACATGACCAATGACTATGTTATACATGACCAATGACTATGTTATACATGACCAATGACTATGTTATACATGACCAATGACTATGTTATACATGATCAGGGACTATGTTATACATGACCAATGACTATGTTATACATGATCAGGGACTATGTTGTACATGACCAATGACTATGTTATACATGATCAGGGACTATGTTATACATGATCAGGGACTATGTTATACATGACCAATGACTATGTTGTACGTGACCAATGACTATGTCATACATGACCAATGACTATGTTATACATGATCAGGGACTATGTTGTACATGACCAATGACTATGTTATACATGACCAATGACTATATTATACATGACCAATGACTATGTTATACATGACCAATGACTATGTTATACGTGACCAATGACTATGTTATACATGACCAATGACTATGTTATACATCATCAGGGACTATGTTATCCATGACCAGGGACTATGTTATACATGACCAATGACTATGTTGTACATGACCAATGACTATGTTGTACATGACCAGACTATGTTGTACATGACCAATGACTATGTTATACATGACCAATGACTATGTTATACATGACCAATGACTGTGTTATACATGACCAGACTATGTTGTACATGACCAATGACTATGTTATACATGACCAATGACTATGTTATACATGACCAATGACTATGTTATACATGACCAGACTGTGTTGTACATGACCAGACTATGTTGTACATGACCAATGACTATGTTGTACATGACCAATGACTATGTTATACATGATCAGGGACTATGTTATACATGACCAATGACTATGTTATACATGATCAGGGACTATGTTATCCATGACCAATGACTATGTTATACATGACCAATGACTATGTTATACATGACCAATGACTATGTTATACATGACCAAACTATGTTGTACATGACCAGACTATGTTATACATGACCAGGGACTATGTTATACATGACCAGGGACTATGTTATACATGACCAAGGACTAAGTTGTACATGACCAAGGACTAAGTTGTACATAGTCAAGGATTATATTATACATGACCAGAGACTGTTATACGTGATCAAGGATTATGTTATACTTGTCCAGCAGTAGTGTACGTGCCATTAGGGACTTTAGGCACGTGCTTACACTTAATTTTGGGGCAGTTTTTTATACATGTGGTATGTTATGGATTTATTTTTTCGAGACTAGTCTCCCTTCTTATGAAAGTTTGATAACTCTCATGCTACGTATTTTAAGATTTCATCTGTGAAAGATAATACTAATGAGCTCCTCAGACCGAGGAAAATAAAGCACCAGCATATTTAGATACGGTCAATTATGGAATTGGTTTGGCTGATCAAGAAAAGGAAGATTTCCTTATAACGAAATTTCAAGACTGTCATTTGTTCAAATTAAGTTTATCTATAAAGTAATCAGGAACTAGCATTCTGGCATTCAATATGTATTGACAACACTACTTGCAACAATTATCTTCTGCCGATATTACTCGCACTGGTCTATAGATCTTTATATATGTATATAAATTGTAAACTGACTTCTGTTAACCCTCCACACACCGCCAAGAAAATGCATGGAAAGTTCCCTTTTCTATTTTGAGAAAAAGTAAATCAGCTGATGCATAACATTTTAAGGCCAAATAGTAGAATGACATTTGCTGAAAGAGCCATATATGATATAAAATATTTGTTAGAATACTAAATTGATCAGTTCAATTCCTGTAACTTCCCCATGGAAATATATTTTTATGAAAAGTTGGAAATATGCCATTTGAGGAAAATATCATATAGAGCAACCAATTTTTGTGCTAAGTGCATTCGCACGTCCATGCAGTTGTGCCTGCACTTCCATTCTTTCCTGGGTACGCCCCTGACCAGGGACAAAGTTATATATGACTCCACTTACACCGAGTTGAGAAACACCTGCCTTCTGTCTGCAGACATGAAAACAGGTTGGCTTCAGCATGTCATATGAGACGGACATGCTGACCGCTGGCTCCTTACATAATCATCATAAACCTCCTGGGATGGTGGACATGAAACAGAAGTACATAAACACGCATCGATGCCACAGATATCAGAGAATACTCTAATATCAGACTTCCTTCAAATGTTAATAATACACAGAGAAATTGAAACAAGTTAAACTAAGACACACTAATCAGCGTGTATGGAATGCATCTCATATTTGGTTGTAGTTAAATCCACCTGGTAAATATTGCCCTGTTTTGTTTTCTGTGTGATGATATATGATTTCCCCAGTGTATTAGGTAGCGAGTCTGTCCTCATTGCAAACACGTGTAAACGGCGGGGGATGTGGTGAGGTCACTCCAGCCGTCTACCTGTCTAGTGCAGAACAGGTTGCATTACGTGGATGTAAAGTGCACGCAGGTCAGATGTTGCACTGCTACCAGCGCCAGGGTATCTGCACATACATACAGGATATATATCGCGCTATAACGGGTTTGTGGATAGCGCGCGCATCGTCGTGACGTCACCAGGTGGCCTCAGAGAGCAGGAATTCCCACCAAAGGGGGTGTTTACGCCGTCCCTGACTAAACCGGTCGGAATCTGGTGGTGCCGCGAAGATTCCCGTTCTTCCGACCCTCCCCGCGTGAGTGGCTATATATATTCCTGCACACACCGGCTGCAGCAGACGATACCACCAGCAGACGTGACTTACACGAGCAGCCGTCAAGGTTATATTCCACTGCTTCTGCTCAACTATTGTTTGACCACTGTAACAGCAACTCTTACATTCGACATAATGGCGTTTTCCGAGCACCTTGTACCCATGAAGAGGGAAGAATGGAGCTTTTTCGACAAACAGCGTTCAATTTTCAGTTCAATGCACTCAGACATGGACGACGAATGGAAGTCGTTTGATATGGAACTGGATAAAATTAAGAGAGACATGTTTAAACTGACCCCGATGGACATGGGCGACTTCGGGTCCAGTCTGATGCCGAGTCTCGGGTCGGGCTTTGATAAGTCTCTGGATTCTTCTTCCTCATCTTCCAAGATGACAAAGAAGACAACGACGACGACGACAAAGACAACCAAAATGACATCTTCAAAGGGAAGTGCCGATCCTATGTCTTCGTTGGAGTCCAGTTTCGGTTCATCAATGAACACTAGTTTCGGATCGTCCATGGATTCCAACATTGACGCTGCCCTGATGGACGCTGGCTTTGGGTCCGGGTTCGGGAGCACTGCGCTCGACACGTCCAGCCGGAGTTCCTCCGCTATCGACAAATACATGCTGAAGGTCGACCAGCCTTTCGTCACCGACATGGACGGCAAGAAGAAGTTGTCACTCAAGTTCGATATGAGTGAGTTCAAGCCTGAAGAGATCTCGCTGAAGACTGTGGATAATCGTCTAATGATCGGAGCAAAGCATCTCGAGGAGACCGCGACTAGCAAGATTTACAGAGAGTTCAGTAAGCAGTATGTACTTCCGGTCAAGATTGACCCCATCTCCCTCTCATCTATTTTGTCTAAGGACGGAGTGTTGAGCATAGAGGCCCCGGCCCCCGACTCCGTGGAAGCTCCCAGGGAGAAGATCCTGCCAATCCAACGCTTGTTGTAAGAGAACTGTTGTCATTGTTGTTGTGAGAAAACATTTTTCCAAGAGATATGTGAACTGTTTTTGAAACATTTTTGTGCACAATTTGTAAGTATTACAGTTTTTTAGTCGGGCTCAGAGTCCAGTGTAGCGCGTGAAAGTTTACATGAAATTAATGTTTTGCTCATGAGAAATATATGTGCTGTTCTGAGTCAGAGAAAAGGTATTGATACCTCAGAGAAATTATCTGTAATTATTAAAAGAATAGTTTACAACCGACTCCCTTTTTATCGAATACAGATGTTTATTTCAAAAATCTCAGTTAAGCCTTGGCGGGTATTTACTTGGTCTCGTAGCTCAAGGGTTAAATGGAATGCCTTTGACATCTAAACATTATAATTATCATCTTGGCATAAAATCAGAATTTCTAAATTTTCTCGCAAAATATCTTTGGCTCAAGCAACAACAAAATCACCCTACCCAACCATGTCCCTTAGACGCCAGCACCTCCCACCCTACATCCCCCAGGGAGTCGGTTGTGTGATACACATATCAATGAACGCTTGTGTAGCTTTGTGGTAGCTGTGGTCAGGTAAAGAATAGAGATTGTTCGAGAGGTTCACACACAGGTTGTGCTATGTTTACATCTCTGATACATGCTCAGGTATATTTTAATCACGCCATTTCCAATAAGGTTAATCAATGTATATATTTATTCAAACAAAGCATTTATCCAGGTATTTATCCAGGTATTTTAAAACTGTTTGTCACTTTTAGTCAGTAATCTAATTACCACATTTCCCGTATTTACCGGAGCATTGTCTCTGTGTCTGACGTCCGATATGTATGGCGGGCTTGCAGCCCAAGAACTACGGTACAGTGATCTCCATGTATGTCTATTGAGTACGTTAAGACATGTGTACATTGTTAACATGTTGACAAGTGGGCGTGGCTGTTGACACTGAGAGATTGATTGACAGGTGTGTATTTGTACAGTTTTGCTACTTCCTTTGTTAAACAATAAATGTTCTGAAACGATCTCGTTTTGTGTTATATAGAATGTTCTCATTCAGAAAAGTCTTATATTTCCAATTCTTGCATAGTCAGCCTGCCTTAGTTGGTCAGAGGCCTGGGGATTCGTCAAGGCTTTGTGTGTTGTTCTACAATGAATCTAGTACCGTGGTCTAACGAGAAGCCTACTGATTAATGAGAGCTATCTGATCCACCATGTTGATGTGGGTGAATCACACGGCCATTTGCCGACAACTATTATCTTTCAATGAAAGACTGCTTATTGTCTTTACCCACATTTCGAGGTTTGTCGAGTGTTTTAAGACTATTTGTCGGCATTATCTCTCAACAAGGCGCTCTCACCGATTGAATAGATTCAGTTTATTCCTTGGACTTTGTGTCAGAACGAGGCTATGGATGACTTGCCGTGGTGAAAGAGAGGCTCAGTCTCTGTACGTTAGGGTTTACCGCTTCATGTTTCGATAACCAGGGTGAGTGAGTGAATGTGCTTTAATATCACAGTCGAGAATAGTCCTGCTGAAATATGAATCCAATAAAATTAAAAACGAGCAACGTAATGGTGGACATGTAGCAATTGTTCCTCATCATCCTTACAATCAAAGCATCCACCATTTCCGGTTTGGGTGTTAGAGACAGTTGGTCAGCTCTTCTGGTGGGACACGTGACCAGGTGACGTGAGCTAGTGCTTTGATCTGTCGTTCAACCTGAACACTTGATGAATGTTGAAGATTTACGTGAGCAACCGAGGGTTGACAGACAATTGGAGTCTATTACCAGCGAATACTGTCAGGGTCAGGGACATAACCCTGTAACCGATTCATGCTTCTTTTGACCAATGGAAACGCGTCTGCGGGTCATGTGTACAGGTTTTATCTTCAAGTCAAGCAAATTAACCACGAGCATTCTCCATTACCCCTGTACCTGGTGTGAAACATGCTACCGTTTGTGAATGCAACATACGTCGGTTCTGTCAGAGTAAACCCATACATGTTGCATCACTTACATCTAGGCACCAGCGACTGGTCACCAGATGGACATCGTGAATGTTGGCTGATAGAGTGAGTATGGTTTTACGACGCTTTTCGTAATATTCCAGCAATATCACGGCGGGGGACACCAGAAATGGGCTTCACACATTGTAACCATGTGGGGAATCGAACCTGGGTCTTCGGCGTGACAAGCAAATGCTTTAACCACGAGACTACCCCACCACCCCTCAACTTGTAGAGCAGTGACAGGGTCCCCACCTTGCTGCATGGCTGTGTTGTATGACGAGAATATCGGTTTATTTGTTGTCAGTGACAGGCTATTAGCGGGTACTTAGCTGAGTGACTGAACACCGTGGTAAATATTACAGCTATACCTTGGAGGCAATTGATAACCAGTGATCAATACCATGAGCATCAAGCACCTGGTAATGGGAACTGTGTATCCTTCATCGTCAAGCATTTGGTAATCTCTCCTGTCCCTTCGAGCATTGCGTTCTGGGATTTCAATCTACCTGTTGAAGCATTGGGTACTGTGGATGTACCCTTCAATCATTGGGTCGTGGGAATCTATCCCGTTTCTTCAAGCATAGGATGTTTGAGATCTGTCATGTCTTTTCAAGCATAGGATACTGGGGATCTGTTTTGACCCTTCAAGCATTGAGTAGTGGGGATCTATCCTTTCCCTTCAAACGCTTGGTAGTAGGGATCTACCCTACCCATTCAAGCATTTGGAACTACGGAACTATCCTGCCCCATCAAGCATAGGGCACTGTGATCTCGCCATCAAGCACTGGGGCACTATCGTGTCAGTCGACATTAGGAAATGTACATAAGCATTTTTATGGTCTTTGTAAACCACCACATTATACACAGATGTGTGAATCCTTCAAGTTTCCACACTTGGCATCGAGCCATAACATGCCACGAATATACTCACAAAACTCGCACACAATTGTTCAGACATTGATATAATTACTTCCTGGCTGTGTTCCGAGTTGAAGTATTTCGTAATTAGCATAAAACTGTAGCCCCTCCCATCCTGCTCTCAGCTGGTGCAACACTGACGCAACCCTACATGTACACTCTCCCACACACTGGTGATACCGCGAGATGCTAGACAGTAGACGCTAGATACTAGGCAGTAGACGCTAGATACAAGGCAGTAGACGGTATATACTAGACAATAGACGATAGATACTAGGCAGTAGACGGTAGATATTAGGCAGTAGACGGAAGATATTAGGCAGTAGACGCAAAATACTAAGCAGTAGATACTAGGCAGTAAACGGTAGATACTAGGCCGTAGAAGTTAGATACAAGGCAGTAGACGCGAGATACTAAGCAGTAGATACTTGGCAGTAAACGGTATATACTAGGCCGTAGATGCTAGATACTAGCCATTAGAAGGAAGATATTAGGCAGTAGACGCTAGACACTAAGCAGTAAAAGTGAAATAGATACTAGATACTAGCAATTAGAAGGAAGATATTAGGCAGTAGACTCTAGATATTAGACAGTAGACCCGATGTCCATCAACCTCGACGGTGTCCATCAACCTCGCCAGTGTCCATTGCCGGAGTCCATCAACCTCGCGGTAGCCATCAAGCTCGTCTGTGTCCCTCAACCTCGTGGTGTCCATCTGTCTCGCCGGTGTCCAATCAACCTCGCCGGTGTCCATCAATATCGCTGGTGTCTATCAATCTCGTCTGTGTCCCTCAACCTCGTGGTGTCCATCTGTCTCGCCGGTGTCCAATCAACCTCGCCGGTGTCCATCAATATCGCTGGTGTCTATCAATCTCGTCTGTGTCCATCAACCTCGCCGGTGTCCATCAATATCGCCGGTGTCCATCAATCTCGTCTGTGTCCCTCAACCCCGCGCTGTCCATCAATCTCGCCGCTGATGTTGTAGGTAGTGTATCCCTGATGTTGCAGGCAGTGTACCCTGATGTTACAGACAGTGTACAGCAGGTGTTGCAGGCAGTGTAAAGCTGATGTTGCAGGCAGTATACAGCTGATGTTGCAGGCAATGTACCCCTGATGTTGCAGGCAGTGTACCCTGATGTTGCAGGCAATGTACCCCTGATGTTGCAGGCAGTGTACCCTGATGTTACAGACAGTGTACAGCAGGTGTTGCAGGCAGTGTAAAGCTGATGTTGCAGGCAGTGTACCCTGATGTTACAGACAGTGTACAGCAGGTGTTGCAGGCAGTGTAAAGCTGATGTTGCAGGCAGTGTACAGCTGATGTTGCAGGCAGTGTATCCCTGATGTTGCAGGCAGTGTACCCTGATGTTACAGACAGTGTACAGCAGGTGTTGCAGGCAGTGTAAAGCTGATGTTGCAAGCAATGTACCCCTGATGTTGGAGGCATTGTACCCTGATTTTGGTATTGTTGTATGTTATGTCCAGCAGAGGTTGTTTACCCTGGCACATCAGATATTATTTCAACCTGCAGCTGGTAGAATCGTTTGTCTCCGAAATAGAAGGCAAAAAAGGATTACAATTTCCTGGTTCATTAACGGAGCCAGGTAGAAGGGATGCCTGCGGGTTGCTGTTTAGACACCTAACGGTTGTTGGAGGAGATCTTCTCGCTAGGTTTTATTCTACAGTAAATGGTGGATACTTGAGTAGGTGTCGGAAGATGTTCACAATCTGTCACTGCAAACCACAGTAAGGAGATACTTGGTAAAGAGTCACCTTCCGACAAACCAGCCCCTGTCTTTGTGTCCTGGATTCTGTTACCCGTGAGACTTGGGCAGATCATATCCCTCCTTAAACATACCAGTCATCACTGATTACACTACATATTTATTGTCATTGGAATATCTGATAACTCACTGACATAAAAGCCTCCCCTCCTGCCTCCCGAATCCGAAGTGAGATAGATAGGATGCTGTGCCTACCTTGGTGCATGGCGTCTTGCCATTGCTGGGGAATGTCAAGGTCATGCGAGTCAGAATGTATTCCAGAGTCCTCACATCAGAGTGTTATGTTTCCTTTAACAGCGTTGACCACACGTTGTATATGATGGTCGGGATAACGTTATACATTGTTATAACACAACGGTATATAGCACCGACTTGTTATGTTGCCTATCAGTATGATGTGATATAACCTGGAGATGTCATACGTAAATTATATACCACGATCGTGTTATAACATTAGGAAGATATATAACCTGGGCTAATTATGCATTATTATGTTAGCTATATACTATGGGTATGTTATATGTTGCCTATCAGTATGATGTGATATAACCTGGAGATGTCATACGTAAATTATATACCTCGGTCTTGTTATAACATTAGAAGATATATAACATGGACACTTGGTACACTGTTTTACCGAAAGGCAGCTATGTAGCATAGGAATATCATATAGTGTTATACCACAAGGAAGCTACATATCATTGACATTGTACAGCAGTGGTTGTTCCAGGGCAAACAGTCTCCCTGGATCTGGATAATGAGATGGCGCCATATATGTCTGCTCTGCATGTCTACAGATTCAACCCAAAGATTAAACAAATATAGTGTTGATAGAAGCTCGCTTAGCGAAATGGAGCCAGCACAGTTCATGTCAGAGGTTCTTCCCGAGAACAACCTGACGTCATACGTGGTCCGACATGCACAAAACATTGCTCCACTGTGTGGCGCATTGCCTGGAGAAATCAGCCATTTGGGAAACATCTACCTCGGATAAAGTGGGACCTGTTTATATACCAGAGGTTACCTGTTTATTTTACCTGACAAATTATATGAATTATTTTCGCTAAGCGATGATAGAAAGTAGAAAGATAGAAAGATCTCGATGTTAGAGGTAGTTACAGAAGTGAGAGTTATCTCATTTTATCTGATTGAATCAATCTGAAAGCATCGCCATTGTTCGTGGTGTGTTCAGTGGCAAGGTGCGCATGGGAGTCAGGCAATCAGAGAGGTGCAGAGCCAGTCAGCGGTATATGTTTATTTTGTTTGATGAATTAGATCACGTATTACTACCAATCCCCCATAAAGCCTGTGCCAGATCCGCCATAGCATGTGGTTCCTGCCTGTGGCTGGCCCATGATTCTGCTGTTAGGTGGTGGCTCGGACTGAAGGCTATTGTGAAGGGGCGTCTGCTGTCGGGGACATATTATTCTGTATCTCACGTCTGGTTGAATATCAAGGATTGTCAAACTTCAGATAAACAGCCACCGCAACAGTGACACTAATCTCACATGGGAGAGTAGTGTAAACCCCGACATGTAATAATACCTAGTTGTATGAATGTGTTGATCTACTCTGTCAAGGTCAATGTTCAACGCTTCGTGTCCATGTATTGCTGGCCTTCAAATCCGTTGCCTTGGCAACAGAATCTTGCACTAACGCCGTTACTATAGACGAGGGAAGTGTTATCAAATGTCCATATTTAAGCATATATAGTGTCAATATGCAAGAAACTACGGATGTAACGAACTGAAATAATATCCGTAGTTTGTTTTACACATTTCAACTTCACAATATCAGGGAGAATAGAAGACGCTGTAGATTATCACTGACAATATGCAGCAGGTGGCCGGGACAAAGGAAATGGTTCGTTATATCAGTCAGTTCGTTATATGCGCTTTAATATATGTCTTTTAATATCTTTATTATACTTCGTTATGATATGATCGTTATAGTTCGTGCGTACTACGCATTTAGATTAGACCAAGAAGTAAGTGCCTGGCACCCCCAAACAGTTCGTTATATATGTCTGTTCGTTATAAACGTAGTATACTTTATACAGCTGTCCTACCTTCAGAAGACGTACTGGTTATCTAAAGTATATAAAGTCTTTGAAGGGATAGGGGATCAAGATGACACAGTGGTGTGTGAGAGTGACGGTTTGAACAGGTGCCCGGTGTGTCTGGAGGCAGGTTGATCACTGAACTATATCACGGCACAACCTCCAGCAATGGACGACAGTCGAGTAGAACCAACTAGCTGGTGGTAGTGCCGGAGACACAGTGGTGTGTGAGAGTGACGGTAGGAACAGGTGTGCAGGTTAATCACTGTACTATATCACGGCAATATCTCCAGCAATGGACGACAGTCGAGGAGAACCAAATAGTCAGCGTGACAACAGATCTGTAACTTATCTGTAAACGATATGATGCTGATGTATGTGTGTTTTTACACGTGGCAAGTGGATCGCAAGACAGGATTGTGTGGGAATGTCAGCTGTGTATCGTCGGTCTGTAACAGAGAAACAAATGTAGTGTAGAGATAATGGCGGCACACGTGCATACCGACTGTGCTCTTCATCAAGAAGAATGTCCGCTAAACTGTCCTGTCAGGAACAGTAGGGTAGTGAGTCGTTATGTAATAGGTTGCTCTGTTTGGCGTAATCGAAGGTCACATATTACTGCCTGTGTGTAGGAACACCTGTCTACTTTGTTATCTGGTGCAATATTTTAGTTGGGTGTTTATAGTAATGGTCTTTTTTGTGAAACGAAAAAATCTGCAATCTTTTAAGCTTTCTACGTTCTGCACGATGGGACCTGGGCTTTGACGGAGATACGTTCTGACTTAACAGAGACAACTTTCTGTAATTTGTGACAAAACTGTGGGGAACGATGTCAGCAGGCTACATTAGATTCTTTTCCTAAAACAACTCGCATTGTTAAATTTATCGCTGCTTGTGATGAGTTACCTGCACTGTTCTCCAGATATGCCACGCACCTAGGTCGCCTTTGCGCTCGTATTACGTTCATTTACCAAAACGAAACAGCATATGGAACCGACAACATGATATTAGGCAAAAACAATATGCTCCAGAAAAAGATACTATTCTCTGTTTTTACCCAAAATATAATGTTTGCTGGGTGTCCTAGAAAGATGGGAGTACTTTGTTGTTATGGGCGCCGTCCTCCGGATGTAGCAACGCATGGTGTCCAGCAGTGATCCATTATAATTACCACAACTCACATCGACCTACAAAACTCACATATATCGGAAAGATTTGCGCCCCCGTTTTTAAAAATAATGTTATGCCTAAGAATAGATTTATTTTTTTACGCTCACCCTAACCCTGAGATTACTTACCCTTTATTTTCATTTTCACTACAACAGCCATTTACAATCTGACATTTGAAGTGGGGGTTACGGGCAGAACTCCTACCCATAGATCTACATAACTCACACAAACCTAAAACATTTACATTGACCTACATAACTCATAAAGACCTACACAACTCACATCGACATGCATAATACACACTTACATTCATAACTCACATCGACCTACATAACTCACATCAACATACATAACTCACATCGACATACATAGCTCACATCAACATACATTGATAAGTCACTACTTCAAATTGACCTGCAGAACTCACATCAACATACATTGACCTACAGAACTCACATCAACATACATTGACCTACAGAACTCACATCAACATACATTGACCTACAGAACTCACATCAACATACATTGACCTACAGAACTCACATCAACATACATTGACCTACAGAACTCACATCAACATACATTGACCTACAGAACTCACATTGACCGACAGAACTCACATCAACATACATTGACCTACAGAACTCACACCAACATACATTGACCTACAGAACTCACATCAACATACATTGACCTACAGAACTCACATTGACCTACAGAACTCACATTGACCGACAGAACTCACATCAACATACATTGACCTACAGAACTCACATCAACATACATTGACCTACAGAACTCACATCAACATACATTGACCTACAGAACTCACATCAACATACATTGACCGACAGAACTCACATCAACATACATTGACCTACAGAACTCACATCAACATACATTGACCTACAGAACTCACATTGACCGACAGAACTCACATCAACATACATTGACCTACAGAACTCACACCAACATACATTGACCTACAGAACTCACATCAACATACATTGACCTACAGAACTCACATTGACCTACAGAACTCACATTGACCTACAGAACTCACATCAACATACATTGACCTACAGAACTCACATCAACATACATTGACCTACAGAACTCACATCAACATACATTGACCTACAGAACTCACATTGACCTACAGAACTCACATCAACATACATTGACCTACAGAACTCACATCAACATACATTGACCTACAGAACGCACATTGACCGACAGAACTCACATCAACATACATTGACCTACAGAACTCACATCAACATACATTGACCTACAGAACTCACATTGACCGACAGAACTCACATCAACATACATTGACCTACAGAACTCACATTGACCTACATAACTCACATCAACATACATTGACCTACAGAACTCACATCAACATACATTGACCTACAGAACTCACATTGACCTACAGAACTCACATCAACATACATTGACCTACAGAACTCACATTGACCTACAGAACTCACATCAACATACATTGACCTACAGAACTCACATCAACATACATTGACCTACAGAACTCACATTGACCTACAAAACGCGCATTGACCTACATAACTCATATACATAAATCATGCTACCATACATAATCCAAAAGCTCAATATTAACTTGGTATATTAAGAAATAGTTTCAGAACATGGGCCAACTTATTCCTCCTCTGACATGCTGTATACTGTGGCTGCCTGTCACATCTCGAGATGAGAGCCCCGACCAGGCGTCAGTGGTGTCAGAGACTGTACAACTGACACTGAAACAACACAACGGGGAGACACTATGCAGACACGCGTTTATCTTCAGTGCAACCACACAATAGTATACCCAGACACAACGCAACCCACAGTGACCGGGTAAGAAGCAGATCAGACACAGAACGACTAACCACAAGGAAATCACTAGTGTGCCATACAGACCCTGATACAAATATATCCAAGAAAGACCATGCATCTCTAGAATATGTGAAAATGAAGAAAGTCCCAGGGCTCCTTTTCATTATATTTTTATCATGAACTGTTTTATCTGTAAGATATGTTCATTTCAGAGACTAGTTGTTAGTCTAGGGCGTCACTCACCCTGTTACATCTTCACTAACTGGAACATATATACCTCATACGGCCCACGCAAGTCTAGAATAGGTGGCAAGTCTAGATTTCCACAGTTTCAGGAAAATGAAGAAAACGTCTGGGCTCCTTTTAATTCTATCTTATCAATATACTTTAGGAACCATTTTTGGTAAAATGTGTTGAGATGTTCAGGATGGTTCATAGATGTTGGTCTGCCTCTTCACCTGTAGCGTTAGTCCACGTGGGTAACGGACAGAGCCAAGGTCGGTGCAGGCTTCGCCATCGTCGTCTCCACCCTCAGGTGGAGTTACTTCACATGCAGCAGTTGGCTCAGCTGTTCAGCAAGATCCGATTAATGCTAAATAACCAAGTCGGTCACGTTCCGGTTGTCCCTGCACAGACCACAAGGCATGAACCAGCAGACAGCTCCAACTTGGGGTGCAGAGCGAAACACCGAGGTATTACCTTCAGAAGAGGGTATCTATTGCTTCTACTGTCGACCCTGTGAAGGAAGTAACTTCACTGCTCCAAGGGTAGAGCGCTGGTCGGACTGTAGTATGGGTGCTGTTGGATGTGAGTGTAGTGTTGGGGAGGTGCTGTTGGGTGAATGAATGAGTGAATTTAGTTTTACATCGCACTCAGTCTGTAAATATTCGAATCTGGACCAGACAATCCAGTGATCAACATCGTCATCTACACAACTGGGATACGATGACATGTGTCAACCAAGTCAGCGAGCCTGACCACCCCATCCTGTTAGTCGCCTCTTACAGGTGCTGTTGGATGTGGGACGGGGTGTAGTGCTGGGAAGGTGCTGTTGGATGTGGGTCGGGGTGTAGTGCTGGGAAGGTGCTGTTGGATGTGGGTCGGGGTGTAGTGCTGGGGAGGTGCTGTTGGATGTGGGTCGGGGTGTAGTGCTGGGAAGGTGCTGTTGGATGTGGGTCTGGGTGTAGTGCTGGGAAGGTGCTGTTGGATGTGGGTCGGGGTGTAGTGCTGGGGAAGGTGCTGTTAGATGTGGGACGGGGTGCTGTAGTGCTGGGGAGGTGCTGTTGGATGTGGGTCAGGGTGTAGTGCTGGGAAGGTGCTGTTGGATGTGGGTCGGGGTGTAGTGCTGGGAAGGTGCTGTTAGATGTGGGTCGGGGTGTAGTGCTGGGGAGGTGCTGTTGGATGTGGGACAGGGTGTAGTGCTGGGAGGTGTTGTTGGATGTGGGACAGGGTGTAGTGCTGGGGAGGTGCTGTTAGATGTGGGTCAGGGTGTAGTGCTGGGGAGGTGCTGTTGGATGTGGGTCGGGGGTGTAGTGCTGGGGAGGTGCTGTTGGATGTGGGTCAGGGTGTAGTGCTGGGAAGGTGCTGTTGGATGTGGGTCGGGGTGTAGTGCTGGGGAGGTGCTGTTGGATGTGGGACAGGGTGTAGTGCTGGGAGGTGTTGTTGGATGTGGGACAGGGTGTAGTGCTGGGAGGTGTTGTTAGATGTGGGACGGGGTGTAGTGCTGGGAAGGTGCTGTTAGATGTGGGTCGGGGTGTAGTGCTGGGGAGGTGCTGTTGGATGTGGGTCGGGGTGTAGTGCTGGGAAGGTGCTGTTGGATGTGGGTCAGGGGTGTAGTGCTGGGAGGTGCTGTTGGATGTGGGACAGGGTGTAGTGCTGGGAAGGTGCTGTTGGATGTGGGTCGGGGTGTAGTGCTGGGAAGGGTGCTGTTGGATGTGGGTCGGGGTGTAGTGCTGGGAAGGTGCTGTTGGATGTGGGACGGGGTGTAGTGCTTGGGAGGTGCTGTTGGATGTGGGTCGGGGTGTAGTGCTGGGGAGGTGCTGTTGGATGTGGGTCGGGGTGTAGTGCTGGGAGGTGCTGTTGGATGTGGGTCGGGGTGTAGTGCTGGGGAGGTGCTGTTGGATGTGGGACGGGGTGTAGTGCTGGGAGGTGCTGTTGGATGTGGGTCGGGGTGTAGTGCTGGGGAGGTGCTGTTGGATGTGGGTCGGGGTGTAGTGCTGAGGAGGTGCTGTTGGATGTGGGTCGGGGTGTAGTCTCAAGAGATTAAGTCGTTGTTCTATTCTGGGATTAACATTTACGAGGCAACCAGTGCGCTACTTATATGTAGGAAGTAACAGCTCAAATAAATTGTACAAGTTTATCGTTATTAGATGTTAGGTGAGTCTGTATTGCATATATAGTTTATTGGCGAAGCTGGTTAGATAGAGTGAATTAGTGCGGGCTTGGAATGACGGTCAGGTCACTGTGAGTGTACTGTGAGTGTACCTGTAGTGTGGGGCACCTTTCACGGGGGGATTTGGGGGAAGCCCTCGTGCAGCAAGAGAGGTAGAGATACAAGGAAAGCAGGAAACACTGGATGAGTGCTGACGCTATCCACCACAGATTTATACGTATTTAAAATGAATTAAAATTGATACATGTTTGCCATACCTATATACACTCTTCAAAAAAAAGAAAAAAAGAAACGCATATGTGTTTTCATTAGTTCGTTTAGATATATTTTGACAGCAATCGTCATTAAGAGAATTCCAACGTTTGGATCTCGTTAATCATGTGGTTGTGTGTTGCGCGCAAACGCCTCCCAAAATGTGTTATAAACGTTTGTCATAAAAAAATTAAAACGATACATGAAAAGTACATGCAGAAAACGTTCTCCACGTAATGCACGTGCAATGTGTTGGACACATGAGTGGAGCCATCAACTATAAAAGGCCAAACCAAATTCATCATTTCATTACGAAAGTAGATAAAAAATGCCAAGTTTGAATGCTACTGATCGAAATACGCCATTGGACGTTTGGAAGCAGGGGAGTCCCAGTCTGCCGTTACAAGACGCTTCATCGTCCATCACTGCACCATATCTCGATTATGACATCGATATACCCGCTTCAATTCGACCCAAGATCGTCCCAAAAGTGGAAGACCAAGAGTGGCCACACCTGCTCGAGACTGATTCATCCGGGCGTTTCACTTTCGTCCCCGATTTGCTACAGCAACGGACACTGCAGGTCAGGTGCCTGGTCTCCGAAGAATTTCCGACCAAACCATCAGAAATCGTCTGAAAGAAGTGTGAATTCGAGCATATCGACCAAAAGTTGGACCTGTCCTGACACATCTACACCGACAACGACGTGTCCAATGGTGCAAGAGGGTACAGGCATGGAACCTGGGGAACGCACGGAACGCGTTTGGTTCAGCGATGAATCGCGTTTAAGCGTTTAATCCTGCAACAACAGGATAGGAGACAACGTGTCTACCGACGTCAAGACGAACGTTTTGAGCCGAACTGCGTTCGACAGGTGGACAAATTTGGTGGAGAAAGCGTCATGGTGTGGGGTGCCATGTCTTACACGGGTACATCAGAGCTGGTGGTGGTTCAAGGCAATCTTACAGCAAATCGATAAATCGACCAAATCCTGCGACCTCACCTCCTCCCGCTTTTTAACCGCTTGAGGGAACTGTGTCAACACAACGTTCGACCTCACACAGGTCGTGTAACAGGTGCCTATCCCGCCAATGCAAACGTCAGTGTCCTTCCCTGGCCTCCCAAATCGCCTGAACTGAACCCGATCGAGAATCTCTGGGACGAACTTGATCGACGTGTCCGTAAACGTCACCTCAGACACTAGCAGAACTTGCCAACGCGTTGCAGGAGGAATGGCGAAGAATTCCCCAAGCAAACATCGGACGACTTCCAATCCCTTCCAAGGCGGTGTCGAGCAGTGACGGCTGCAAGGGGTGGTGTCACCAGGTACTGACCTGAACACCTCCTTATGTCCAGACACGTGCAGTGAATGAACTGAATTTATGCTGACAATGACAACAATATATATGTTCATCCGTGTGTTGAATTTCATTCATCTATGTTCAAGCTTAACCGACTTATGTACACTTTAACACATTTAATACATTTCCGTATTTTTGGCTTATGCGAAGTGTGTACTTCACATTGTCCTATGTTAATACTGACAAGTATCACCGTGCCTGAATACTTGATACACTGCCGCAAATCTATACTTATCTCTTTGACGTACTTTCTCTATTGACAGACTGCCTCACCTGGGGCGGTGGGGTAGTCTAGTGGTTAAAGCGTTGGCTCGTCACGCCGAAGACCCGGGTTCGAATCCCCACATGGGTACAATGAGTGAAGCCCATTTCTGGTGTCCCCCGCCTTGATATTGCTGGAATATTGCTTAAAGCGGCGTAAAACTAAACTCAGTCAGTCAGTCAGTACTGCCTCACCTACAAGCACGCATCCAAGATTGTGCGGATGTCTGTACTTTACTTATTGCCGTATGTACATACTTCATACATTATTCTTGTGGGCGTGATATAGTTCTTGAATACACTCTTTAGTCGTCCTCCACTGGATTAAGTTGACTCTAACGCACGTGTACGTTGACTGTTGCCACTGTTGTCGTATTGCGTCCACGTTGTGTTAAAATACCGCCCGTATATCAGCGAAGTCGGGTGTTGTGGTAGATATTCTTGAAGTGCTTTGTTCTTGAGAAATTCAAGAGTCAGGTTTGTTGACAGTTAATCTGAACATCCAGTGAAATGTTTATATAGTATTGCGAAGAAAGCAGCTTCTATCATGTGTTTACTTGAAGTTCTATAAACGTCTGTTTGCTATCAGTTTTTCCAAATGTGCACTTCACGGCTGCAGCTAGACGTTCCCTCGGTGAGTTAGAAGATCGGGTAAACACTCGGAACACACTTGCCATCTGACGTACTCCTCGGATGTTGGCCATCTTACACTGGAATGCTGGGATACATACTCCAGCAGGTGAAGGCTGCATGTCACTGGCGCAGGGATCTGAGTGAGTGAGTGAGTGAGTGAGTGAGTGAGTGAGAGAGTGAGTTTAGGTTTACGCCGCACTCAGCAATAGTCCAGCTGTATGGCGGCGGTCTGTAAATAATCGAGTCTGGGCCAGACAATCCAGTGATCAACAGCATGAGCATCGATCTGGGCAATTGGGAACCGATGACATGTGTCAACCAAGACAGCGAGCCTGACCACCCGATCCCGGTGGTCGCCTCTTACGACAAGTATGTGTTGCTGAAGATCAATATTCTAACCCGGACCTTCACGGGTACGCAGGGGTCTGTACCAGTGTATTGCTACTGGTGACTACTGAATGGATACTGGCGGCTGCTGTATGGCTGTTGTTGGTGGCTGCTTGCTGGTGGCTGCTGGTGGCTACTGATGGCTACTGATGGCTACTGGTGGCTACTGATGGCTGCTGATGGCTACTGGTGGCTACTGGTGGCTACTGATGGCTGCTGATGGCTACTGGTGGCTACTGGTGGCTACTGATGGCTACTGGTGGCTGCTGTATGGCTGCTGATGGCTGCTGGTGGCTGCTGGTGGCTGCTGGTGGCGACTGATGGCTACAGGTTACTACTGGTGGCTACTCGTGGCTGATGGTGATTACTGATGGCTACTGGTGGCTACTGGTGGCTACTGATGGCTACTGATGGCTGCTGGTGGCTACTGATGGCTACTGGTGGCTGCTGGTGGCTGCTGGTGGCTACTGATGGCTACTCGTGGCGACTGATGGCTGCTGGTGGCTACTGATGGCTGCTGGTGGCTACTGATGGCTACTGGTGGCTACTGATGGCTACTGTATGGCTGCTGATGGCTACTGATGGCTGCTGGTAGCTACTGGTGGCTACTGATGGCTACTGATGGCTGCTGTATGGCTGCTGATGGCTACTGATGGCTGCTGGTGGCTGCTGATGGCTGCTGATGGCTGGTGGCTGCTGATGGCTACTGGTGGCTACTGGTGGCTACTGGTGGCTACTGGTGGCTACTGATGGCTACTGGTGGCTACTGATGGCTACTGATGGCTGTTGTATGGCTGCTGTATGGCCACTGATGGCTGCTGTATGGCTACTTGTGGTTGCTGTATGGCCACTGATGGCTGCTGTTAGGCTGCTGTATGGCCACTGATGGCTGCTGTATGGCTACTGTATGGCTGCTGTATGGCTTGCTGTATGGCCACTGTGGCTGCTGTATGGCTGCTGTATGGCTGCTGTATGGCTACTGTATGGCTGCTGATGGCTGCTGTATGGCCACTGATGATGCTGCTGCTGTATGGCTACTGTATGGCGACTGATGGCCGCTGTATGGCCACTGATGGCCGCTGTATGGCTACTTGTGGTTGCTGTATGGCCACTGATGGCTGCTGTATGGCCACTGATGGCTGCTGTATGGCCACTGATGGCTACTGATGGCTGCTGTATGGCTGCTGTATGGCTACTTGTGGTTGCTGTATGGCCACTGATGGCCACTGATGGCTGCTGTATGGCCACTGATGGCTGCTGTATGGCTGCTGTATGGCTGCTGTATGGCGACTGATGGCTGCTGTATGGCCACTGATGGCCGCTGTATGGCTACTTGTGGTTGCTGTATGGCCACTGATGGCTGCTGTATGGCCACTGATGGCTGCTGTATGGCCACTGATGGCTACTGATGGCTGCTGTATGGCTGCTGTATGGCCACTGATGGCCACTGATGGCTGCTGTATGGCCACTGATGGCCACTGATGGCTGCTGTATGGCCACTGATGGCTGCTGTATGGCCACTGATGGCTGCTGTATGGCCACTGATGGCCACTGATGGCTGCTGTATGGCCACTGATGGCTGGCTATGGCTGTATGGCCACTGATGGCCACTGTATGGCCGCTGTATGGCTGCTTGATGGCCACTGATGGCCTGCTGGCTGGCTGTATGGCTACTTGGCGCTGGCTGCTGTATGGCTGCTGCATGGCTGCTGTATGGCTGCTGATGGCCGCTGTATGGCTGCTGTATGGCCACTGATGGCTGCTGTATGGCCACTGATGGCTGCTGTATGGCCACTGATGGCTACTGATGGCTGCTGTATGGCTGCTGTATGGCTACTTGTGGTTGCTGTATGGCCACTGATGGCTACTGATGGCTGCTGTATGGCTGCTGTATGGCTACTTGTGGTTGCTGTATGGCCACTGATGGCTACTGATGGCTGCTGTATGGCTGCTGATGGCTACTGATGGCTGCTGGTGGCTGCTGATGGCTGCTGGTGGCTACTGATGGCTACTGGTGGCTACTGGTGGCTACTGGTGGCTACTGATGGCTGCTGGTGGCTACTGATGGCTACTGATGGCTACTGATGGCTGTTGTATGGCTGCTGTATGGCCACTGATGGCTGCTGTATGGCTACTTGTGGTTGCTGTATGGCCACTGATGGCTGCTGTTAGGCTGCTGTATGGCCACTGATGGCTGCTGTATGGCTACTGTATGGCTGCTGTATGGCTGCTGTATGGCTACTGTATGGCCACTGATGGCTGCTGTATGGCTACTGTATGGCCACTGATGGCTGCTGTATGGCCACTGATGGCTGCTGTATGGCTGCTGTATGGCTGCTGTATGGCCACTGATGGCTGCTGTATGGCTACTGTATGGCCACTGATGGCTGCTGTATGGCCACTGATGGCTGCTGTATGGCTACTGATGGCTGCTGTATGGCTACTGATGGCTGCTGTATGGCCACTGATGGCTGCTGTATGGCTGCTGTATGGCTGCTGTATGGCTGCTGTATGGCTACTGTATGGCCACTGATGGCTGCTGTATGGCCACTGATGGCTGCTGTATGGCTACTGATGGCTGCTGTATGGCTACTGATGGCTGCTGTATGGCCACTGATGGCTGCTGTATGGCTGCTGTATGGCTGCTGTATGGTTGCTGTATGGCTGCTGTATGGCCACTGATGACTGCTGTATGGCCACTGATGGCTGCTGTATGGCCACTGATGGCTGCTGTATGGCCACTGATGGCTGCTGTATGGCCACTGATGGCTGCTGTATGGCTACTGATGGCTGCTGTATGGCTGCTGTATGGCCACTGATGGCTGCTGTATGTCCACTGATGGCTGCTGTATGGCTGCTGTATGGCCAATGATGGCTGCTGTATGCCTGCTGTATGGCTGCTTTATGGTTGCTGCATGGCCACTGATGGCTGCTGTATGGCTACTTGTGGTTGCTGTATGGCTCCTTTTGGTTGCTGTATGGCCACCGATGGCTGCTGTATGGCTACTTGTGGTTGATGTATGGCCACTGTTGGCTGCTGTATGGCTGCTGTATGGCCAATAATGGCTGCTGTATGGCTGCTGTATGGCGACTGATGGCTGCTGCATGGCCACTGATGGCCGCTGTATGGCTACTGATGGCTGCTGTATGGCTACTTGTGGTTGCTGTATGGCCACTGATGACCGCTGTATGGCCACTGATGGCTGCTGTATGGCCACTGATGGCTGCTGTATGGCTACTGATGGCTGCTGTATGGCCACTGATGGCTGCTGTATGGTTGCTGTATGGCCACTGATGGCTGCTGTATGGCTGCTGTATGGCCACTGATGGCTGCTGTATGGCTACTGATGGCTGCTGTATGGCTACTGATGGCTGCTGTATTGCTGCTGTATGGCTGCTGTATGGCCACCGATGGCTGCTGTAAGGCCACTGATGGCCGCTGTATGGTTGCTGTATGGCCACTGATGGCTGCTGTATGGCCACTGATGGCTGCTGTATGGTTGCTGTATGGCCACTGATGGCTGCTGTATGGCTGATGTATGGCCACTGATGGTTGCTGTATGGCTACTGATGGCTGCTGTATGGCTACTGATGGCTGCTGTATGGCTGCTGTATGGCCACCGATGGCTGCTGTATGGCCACTGATGGCTGCGGTATGGTTGCTCTATGGCCACTGATGGCCGCTGTATGGCTGCTGTATGGCTACTGATGGCTCCTGTATGGCCACTGATGGCTGCTGTTTGGCTGCTGTATGGCCACTGATGGCTGCTGTATGGCTGCTGTATGGCCACTGATGGCTGCTGTATGGCCACTGATGGCTGCTGTATGGCTACTGATGGCTGCTGTATGGCTACTTGTGGTTGCTGTATGGCCACTGATGGCTGCTGTATGGCTGCTGTATGGCTACTAATGGCTGCTGTATGGCTGCTGTATGGCCACTGATGACTGCTGTATGGCTACTGATGGCTGCTGTATGGCTGCTGTATGGCCTCTGATGACTGCTGTATGGCTACTGATGGCTGCTGTATGGCCACTGATGGCCGCTGTATGGCTACTGATGGCTGCTGTATGGTTGCTGTATGGCTACCGATGGCTGCTGTATGGCTACTTGTGGTTGCTGTATGGCCACTGATGGCTGCTGTATGGGTGCTGTATGGCCACTGATTGCTGCTGTATGGCTACTGATGGCTGCTGTATGGTTGCTGTATGGCTACTGATGGCTGCTGTATGGCTACTGATGGCTGCTGTATGGCCACTGATGGCCGCTGTATGGCCACTGATGGCTGCTGTATGGCCACTGATGGCTGCTGTATGGCTGCTGTATGGCTACTGATGGCTGCTGTATGGTTGCTGTATGGCTACTGATGGCCGCTGTATGGCTACTGATGGCTGCTGTATGGCCACTGATGGCTGCTGTATGGCCACTGATGGCTGCTGTATGGCCACTGATGGCTGCTGTATGGTTGCTGTATGGCTACCGATGGCTGCTGTATGGCTGCTGTATGGCCACTGATGGCTGCTGTATGGCTACTGATGGCTGCTGTATGGTTGCTGTATGGCTACCGATGGCTGCTGTATGGCTACTTGTGGTTGCTGTATGGCTACTGATGGCTGCTGTATGGGTGCTGTATGGCCACTGATTGCTGCTGTATGGCTACTGATGGCTGCTGTATGGCTACTGATGGCCGCTGTATGGCCACTGATGGCTGCGGTATGGTTGCTGTATGGCTGCTGTATGGCTACTGATGGCCGCTGTATGGCTACTGATGGCTGCTGTATGGCTACTGATGGCCGCTGTATGGCTACTGATGGCTGCTGTATGGCTACTGATGGCCGCTGTATGGTTGCTGTATGGCTGCTGTATGGCTACTGATGGCTGCTGTATGGCTACTGATGGCCGCTGTATGGTTGCTGTATGGCTGCTGTATGGCTACTGATGGCTGCTGTATGGCTACTGATGGCCGCTGTATGGCTGCTGTATGGCTACTGATGGCCGCTGTATGGTTGCTGTATGGCTACTGATGGCTGCTGTATGGCTGCTGATGGCTGCTGTATGGCTACCTGTCTGTCTTCCTGTCTACTTGTCTAGGTGCCTAACTGTACATCTACCTGTCTGCCTGTCTATACCAGGTGCATGCTCAGCCAAGTTTGCAGTATTACTCAAGAAGACGGCGGCCCGTGATGGCTGTGAACGCCAGGGGTTTGATGACTAAAAAATACGACAAAGTGATAAACAATTATTCTTGTAAAAAAATCCACCTAACTGTGCGTTCACGCCAGGGTTGGGAGAGCTGGGTGTACGTGGAGGCAGCAGGGTAGTGCATGTGTATATACAATCAGGTAGCTGTAGTAGGTGTAGTGAGCGACATGGGCTTGTAAAGGCATAGAACAGAGACAAGGTTTGGAATATCTAACGACTTTACCTACTTCACTAATGTACCGTAAGGGGCGAGCACCTACTTCACCTCGGGCGGTTGGGGGAGGGGGCAGAGGAGGCTGGCTATTACTGCATTACCACGTGGTTAACCCCAACACTCTCCACCGCAGACAACTTAACTCAGTACACAGCAGGTACATTGTCAGACAGACTGTGAGAGTCGAAATAAGAAACATACATGTACAATTGCAGCCTCTGTCACAGAGGCACAGGCTGAAACAATGAGACGTTAAGACACATAGCTCAATACTGACGGACAGGGGGACACACAATTACACACGGAGACATACAATGAGACACTAGATCAAGTTAACAATTACACACGGAGACATACAATGAGACACTAGATCAAGTTAACAATTACACACGGAGACATACAATGAGACACTAAATCAAGTTAACAATTACACACGGAGACATACAATGAGACACTAGATCAAGTTAACAATTACACACGGAGACATACAATGAGACACTAGATCAAGTTAACAATTACACACGGAGACATACAATGAGACACTAAATCAAGTTAACAATTACACACGGAGACATACAATGAGACACTAGATCAAGTTAACAATTTCACACGGAGACATACAATGAGACACTAGATCAAGTTAACAATTACACACGGAGACATACAATGAGACACTAGATCAAGTTAACAATTACACATGAGACATACAATGAGACACTAGATCAAGTTAACAATTACACATAGAGACATACAAAGAGACACTAGATCAAGTTAACAATTACACACGGAGACATACAATGAGACACACAATTACACACGGAGACACAATGAGACACACAATTACACGTGGAGACACAATGAGACACACAATTACACACGGAGACATACAATGAGACAGATAATTACACACGGAGACACAATGAGACACACAATTACACACGGAGACACAATGAGACACACAATTACACACGGAGACACAATGAGACACACAATTACACGCGGAGACACACAATGAGACACACAATTACACACGGAGACATACAATGAGACACAATTACACACGGAGACATACAATGAGACACTGAGAGTGAGTTTAGTTTTACGCCGCACTCAGCAATATTCCAGCTATATGGCGGCGGTCTGTAATTAATCGAGTCCGGACAAGACAATCTAGTGATCAACAGCATGAGCATCGATCTGCGCAATTGGGAACCGATGACATGTGTCAACCAAGTCAGCGAGCCTGACCACCCGATCCCGTTAGTCGCCTCTTACGACAAGCATAGCCGCCTTTTGTGGCAAGCATGGGTTGCTGAACACCTATTCTACCCCGGATCTTCACGGGTCAGACACTGAGATTAACAATTAAACGTGGAGACATACAATGAGACACTGAAACTAACAATGAGACAGGGAGACACAATGAGACACTGAGACTAACAATTAGACAATGAGACTAACAATTAGACAATGAGGCTAACAATTAGACAATGAGACTAACAATTAGACAATGTGACTAACAATAAGGCAATGAGAATAACAATTAGACATTAAGACTAACAATTGGACATTGAGACTACAATAGATACAATTAGACTAACATTTAGACATTGAGACTAACAATAAGACAATGAGACTAACAATAAGGCAATGAGACTAACAATAAGACATTGAGACTAACAATAAGACATTGAGACTAACAATAAGACATTGAGATTGAGACTAACAATAAGACATTGAGACTAACAATAAGGCAATGAGAATAACAATTAGACTAACATTTAGACACTGAGACTGACAATAAGACATTGAGACTAACAATAAGACATTGAGACTAACAATAAGACATTGAGACTAACAATAAGACATTGAGATTGAGACTAACAATAAGACATTGAGACTAACAATAAGACATTGAGACTAACAATAAGACATTGAGATTGAGACTAACAATAAGACATTGAGACTAACAATTAGACAATTAGACATTGAGACGAACAATTAGACATTGAGACTAACAATAAGACATTGAGACTAACAGTTAGACATTGAGACTAACAATAAGACATTGAGACTAACCATAAGACACTGAGACTAACAGTTAGACATTGAGACTAACAATGAGACAATGAGACTAACAATTAGAGAATGAAACCAACAATTAGAGAATGAGACTTACAATAAGACAATGAGAATATCAATTAAACAATGAGACTACAATAACACACTGAGACTAACAATAAGACACTGAGACTAACAATTAGACAATGAGACTAACAATTAGCCAATGAGACTAACAATTAGACAATGAGACTAACAATAAGACAATAAGACTAACAATAACACACTGTGACTAACAACTAGACAATGAGACTAACAATAAGACTCTTGTGAAACTGATGTACACGTTGACACGAGAGACACTGAGAAAGTGAGACATAGAGACACACATTGAGACACAGAGACACACATTGAGACAGTGAGACACACAATGAAACACTGAGACACACATTGAGACACTGAGACACACATTGAGACACCCACTGAGATAGTGAGACACACATGAACACAGTGAGACACACATTGAGACAGTGAGACACACATTGAGACACTGAGACACACATTGATACACTGAGACACACACTGAGACACACGTCGAGACGCAGAGACACACGTCGAGACACAGAGACACACGTCGAGACACAGAGACACACTTCGAGACACACTACATACAGTGCGATGCTCGCAGGACGTCGGAGAGATCCGTGGGGATGGACAACGCTGCACACATCGAGGACCTGGGTTCGATTCCATCTCTAGGTCCAATGTTTTGATCAGGTGCAATGTCTTATAGACAGCGGCGAGCGGGTCGAGCCTCTCTCACGCGACACGGGGTCATGGGTAGATTTTACCGCCACTTCAGAGACTTCAGAACCTGCAAGGAATGCACAAGGCGCCTGATAATCTCTGCACAGGGCCTGTTGAACACGTGAGACACATCTGTTGCACGATCTTGTCAGGTTTCCTTCACATCAACATGTGACTGAGGTGAGGAGTGAGCCACAGTGCCATCGGTCAACGTCGTGCACGGCTGCAGTACGGCGTCGTGCACAACACTCTCGAGTTGACTGTGAACATCGGGAATTCTGTGTGCTGTCTCTGATGAGAAAGGAACCACGTGATGGCAGGCACTGCAGTACGATACTTGAATACTGGAATGTGACGATACTGGACTAGAGTTTTTATATTTGAATACTGGAAAACACCGATAATTGAATACCATACAACTTGGACCCTAAATCCTGTACCCAAGGTTGATGAGATTTGGTGATACTGGAAAACGTGGACCCGAATCTTGGACCCTAGGGGGAAGAGATATGAGGGATACTGAAAAAAGACATTACAGGATACAAGGCAACGTTGACGCTGTATCAACAAACTCATGGTACGTTTAGGATACTGGAGGGGTACAAAGATTGATAAAAGGTATAGCATCAGCAGTACGTCCGTCACGTTATAGCATCAACATTACGTCTGTCACGTACGCGTCTAAGAACACTTTGTGTTTCACAGATTGATATTTGTCACGTCCAAGACCCGAGTTCGATTCCCCAAATGGGTGCAAATTGTGAAGCCTATTTTTGGTGTCATTGTAATGATATGTTGAAATAGTCCTAAAAGAGGTGTCAAATTCACTCAGGTTACCTTGGAGACGATGTTTCAGGAGCTCCAACAGTGCCGGCACTCCATCACCGTTCTCCACGACGTCACCAACGTCACATAGCGTGGCCATGTGACTGGTCGCCAACAGAGAGTTGTCTGTCAAGACGCCTGACAGACGAGAAACCAACCATGATTTTGTGGCTGATAGAAACAGATGAGAGATGTGTACAACCACTTGTATGTGAAGACTCTCAGATACGTCTCCCTGAGAGAGACAGAGATAGAGATTTAGGTCACACACACGCGCGCGCGCACGCACGCACGCACGCACGCACGCACACACACACACACACACACACACACACTAACAGGCTTCGATTTTCAGTACAAGTTGAGATAATTACCCCAGTTACTGTCGGCTGCCCAGTCGTGTTTCCCCAATGTTTTAAATCAGTGATGAGGACGGGCGTGACTCACGACTGGCCCGCCTAGATATCGATCAGCTGAACGTGCCGGGGACTCAGGCCGCAGCACTGACGGGGCTGGGTAATATCGGAGTTTGTTTAAAAACAAAAATATGTTCATTCCCAGTTTCGTAAGTTAAAAGCCAGCTCATGCATGCATTCTAAGTTCCACCTTATCATTACATCACCTTACATCAAAACACGCACGCAGACACACACACGTACACACATTCCCTCGAGA
Organism: Haliotis rubra; assembly: GCF_003918875.1. Lineage (NCBI taxonomy): Eukaryota > Metazoa > Mollusca > Gastropoda > Lepetellida > Haliotidae > Haliotis > Haliotis rubra. Next base: position 34,653 of record NW_025765629.1, on the reverse strand, counting down.
CACTCCCTCGAGAACAACGTCATTGCCGCAACGTTGGATGGGACAAAGCGAGGCCTTGACATTCATATTGCCATTTACGAATGAACAGAGTGAGTATGGTTTTACGCCGCTTTGGGCAATATTCCAGCAATACGGCTGGCGCTGAGGTCTCGGTGTAGGTTCTATTATTGACAAGCTTGATCTAACACTGATGACAAACCGAGTTATAATCTACAGTATACAGTACTGAATGTAATACTAACATCGCCCCCATATCAACAATAAACATCACATACATCACTAGGCACTAAGGTATGTTCACTGTGTGGTAAGGATCGTAGCTCTATATAAAGATGGGTGTTAATCTGGAATCTATGCCAGGAATTCGACTACGACATTACACCTACACACAAACAAAAACAAAATGTTTGTACATCTCATAATCGCTTCCCCTGATTGTTATCTTGGCAATAAACAACACGATGGCACTACTCGGGCGAATCTCTCTTACCCCCTACAAAGTCGATCATTCAGGAACGCCGGGGGTGAGGGAGGGGATGTGACAAGTCACGTCCAATGTTGTGAATCAGGTTCGGCGAGAATCTTCTGAAGACTTCATTTTTGTCGGGAGTCGAGCGTAAACAACACAACGTGACATTGTGACGTCACAGTCAGTTTGTGAACGCCGCAGTCTGCACGTGAATATCACAACAAAACATATGCAGAATATTATCTCAAACATGGCAAAAAACTGGTCGTCCCTCACTGGATGGGGGGTTGGCGGAGAGAAGATTATGGAACCCAAAACATGGAAGCTCCAAAGCTTCGGAGGTTCGTGACTACGCCACTTGACCCGTACAACCTCACTACTATACCCCTCATCCACACAACCCCAGCTCTGTACCTCGTGGTCCGAACGACCCCAGCTATACACTCCATGATCCACAGTGTACGCTGGCCTATAGTAAAATACCTGCTGTAACAGTGTACGCTGGCCTGTAGTAAACTACCTGCTGTAACAGTGTACGCTGGCCTATAGTAAACTACCTGCTGTAACAGTGTACGCTGGCCTATAGTAAATTACCTGCTGTAACAGTGTACGCTGTTCTGTAGTAAACTACCTGCTGTAACAGTGTACGCTGTTCTGTAGTAAACTACCTGCTGTAACAGTGTACTCTGGCCTGTAGTCAACTACCTGTTGTAACAGTGTACGCTGGCCTGTAGTCAACTACCCGCTGTAACAGTGTACTCTGGCCTGTAGTAAACTACCTGCTGTAACAGTGTACGCTGGCCTGTAGTCAACTACCCGCTGTAACAGTGTACGCTGGCCTATAGTAAACTACCCGCTGTAACAGTGTACTCTGGTTTGTAGTAAACTACCTGCTGTAACAGTGTACGCTGGCCTGTAGTAAACTACCTGCTGTAACAGTGTACGCTGGCCTGTAGTAAACTACCTGCTGTAACAGTGTACTCTGGCCTGTAGTCAACTACCTGTTGTAACAGTGTACGCTGGCCTGTAGTAAACTACCTGCAGTAACAGTGTACGCTGGCCTGTAGTAAACTACCTGCTGTAACTGTGTACGCTGGCCTGTAGTAAACTACCTGTTGTAACAGTGTACGCTGACCTATAGTAAACTACCTGCTGTAACAGTGTACGCTGGCCTGTAGTCAACTACCTGCTGTAACAGTGTACGCCGGCCTGTAGTCAACTACCCGCTGTAACAGTGTACTCTGGTCTGTAGTAAACTACCTGCTGTAACAGTGTACGCTGGCCTGTAGTAAACTACCTGCTGTAACAGTGTACGCTGGCCTGTAGTCAACTACCTGCTGTAACAGTGTACTCTGGCCTGTAGTCAACTCCCTGCTGTAACAGTGTACGCTGGCCTGTAGTCAACTACCTGCTGTAACAGTGTACGCTGGCCTGTAGTCAACTACCTGCTGTAAGAGTGTACGCTGGCCTGTAGTAAACTACCTGCTGTAACAGTGTACGCTGGCCTGTAGTCAACTACCCGCTGTAACAGTGTACGCTAGCCTGTAGTAAACTACCTGCTGTAACAGTGTACGCTGGCCTGTAGTCAACTGCCTGCTGTAACAGTGTACGCTGGCCTGTAGTAAACTACCTGCTGTAACAGTGTACGCTGGCCTGTAGTCAACTACCTGCTGTAACAGTGTACGCTGGCCTGTAGTAAACTACCTGCTGTAACAGTGTACTCTGGCCTGTAGTAAACTACCCGCTGTAACAGTGTACGCTGGCCTATAGTAAACTACCTGCTGTAACAGTGTACGCTGGCTTATAGTAAACTACCTGCTGTAACAGTGTACTCTGGCCTGTAGTCAACTACCTGCAGTAACAGTGTACTCTGGCCTGTAGTAAACTACCCTGCTGTAACAGTGTACTCTGGCCTGTAGTCAACTACCTGCTGTAACTGTGTACGCTGGCCTGTAGTAAATTACCTGCTGTAACAGTGTACTCTGGCCTGTAGTAAACTACCCGCTGTAACAGTGTACGCTGGCCTATAGTAAACTACCTGCTGTAACAGTGTACGCTGGCTTATAGTAAACTACCTGCTGTAACAGTGTACTCTGGCCTGTAGTCAACTACCTGCTGTAACAGTGTACTCTGGCCTGTAGTAAACTACCCGCTGTAACAGTGTAGGCTGGCCTGTAGTAAACTACCTGCTGTAACAGTGTACTCTGGCCTGTAGTCAACTACCTGTTGTAACAGTGTACGCTGGCCTGTAGTAAACTACCTGCAGTAACAGTGTACGCTGGCCTGTAGTAAACTACCTGCTGTAACTGTGTACGCTGGCCTGTAGTAAACTACCTGTTGTAACAGTGTACGCTGACCTATAGTAAACTACCTGCTGTAACAGTGTACGCTGGCCTGTAGTCAACTACCTGCTGTAACAGTGTACGCCGGCCTGTAGTCAACTACCCGCTGTAACAGTGTACTCTGGTCTGTAGTAAACTACCTGCTGTAACAGTGTACGCTGGCCTGTAGTAAACTACCTGCTGTAACAGTGTACGCTGGCCTGTAGTCAACTACCTGCTGTAACAGTGTACTCTGGCCTGTAGTCAACTCCCCTGCTGTAACAGTGTACGCTGGCCTGTAGTCAACTACCTGCTGTAACAGTGTACGCTGGCCTGTAGTCAACTACCTGCTGTAAGAGTGTACGCTGGCCTGTAGTAAACTACCTGCTGTAACAGTGTACGCTGGCCTGTAGTCAACTACCCGCTGTAACAGTGTACGCTAGCCTGTAGTAAACTACCTGCTGTAACAGTGTACGCTGGCCTGTAGTCAACTACCTGCTGTAACAGTGTACGCTGGCCTGTAGTAAACTACCTGCTGTAACAGTGTACTCTGGCCTGTAGTAAACTACCCGCTGTAACAGTGTACGCTGGCCTATAGTAAACTACCTGCTGTAACAGTGTACGCTGGCTTATAGTAAAATACCTGCTGTAACAGTGTACTCTGGCCTGTAGTCAACTACCTGCAGTAACAGTGTACTCTGGCCTGTAGTAAACTACCTGCTGTAACAGTGTACTCTGGCCTGTAGTCAACTACCTGCTGTAACTGTGTACGCTGGCCTGTAGTAAATTACCTGCTGTAACAGTGTACTCTGGCCTGTAGTAAACTACCCGCTGTAACAGTGTACGCTGGCCTATAGTAATGGCTGCTGTATGGCTGCTGTATGGCCACTGATGGCTGCTGTATGGCTACTGATGGCTGCTGTATGGCTACTGATGGCTGCTGTATTGCTGCTGTATGGCTGCTGTATGGCCACCGATGGCTGCTGTAAGGCCACTGATGGCCGCTGTATGGTTGCTGTATGGCCACTGATGGCTGCTGTATGGCCACTGATGGCTGCTGTATGGTTGCTGTATGGCCACTGATGGCTGCTGTATGGCTGATGTATGGCCACTGATGGTTGCTGTATGGCTACTGATGGCTGCTGTATGGCTACTGATGGCTGCTGTATGGCTGCTGTATGGCCACCGATGGCTGCTGTATTGCCACTGATGGCTGCGGTATGGTTGCTCTATGGCCACTGATGGCCGCTGTATGGCTGCTGTATGGCTACTGATGGCTCCTGTATGGCCACTGATGGCTGCTGTTTGGCTGCTGTATGGCCACTGATGGCTGCTGTATGGCTGCTGTATGGCCACTGATGGGCTGCTGTATGGCCACTGATGGCTGCTGTATGGCTACTGATGGCTGCTGCATGGCTACTTGTGGTTGCTGTATGGCCACTGATGGCTGCTGTATGGCTGCTGTATGGCTACTAATGGCTGCTGTATGGCTGCTGTATGGCCACTGATGACTGCTGTATGGCTACTGATGGCTGCTGTATGGCTGCTGTATGGCCTCTGATGACTGCTGTATGGCTACTGATGGCTGCTGTATGGCCACTGATGGCCGCTGTATGGCTACTGATGGCTGCTGTATGGTTGCTGTATGGCTACCGATGGCTGCTGTATGGCTACTTGTGGTTGCTGTATGGCCACTGATGGCTGCTGTATGGGTGCTGTATGGCCACTGATTGCTGCTGTATGGCTACTGATGGCTGCTGTATGGTTGCTGTATGGCTACTGATGGCCGCTGTATGGCTACTGATGGCTGCTGTATGGCCACTGATGGCCGCTGTATGGCCACTGATGGCTGCTGTATGGCCACTGATGGCTGCTGTATGGCTGCTGTATGGCTACTGATGGCTGCTGTATGGTTGCTGTATGGCTACTGATGGCCGCTGTATGGCTACTGATGGCTGCTGTATGGTTGCTGTATGGCTACTGATGGCTGCTGTATGGCCACTGATGGCTGCTGTATGGCCACTGATGGCTGCTGTATGGTTGCTGTATGGCTACCGATGGCTGCTGTATGGCTGCTGTATGGCCACTGATGGCTGCTGTATGGCTACTGATGGCTGCTGTATGGTTGCTGTATGGCTACCGATGGCTGCTGTATGGCTACTTGTGGTTGCTGTATGGCTACTGATGGCTGCTGTATGGGTGCTGTATGGCCACTGATTGCTGCTGTATGGCTACTGATGGCTGCTGTATGGCTACTGATGGCCGCTGTATGGCCACTGATGGCTGCGGTATGGTTGCTGTATGGCTGCTGTATGGCTACTGATGGCCGCTGTATGGCTACTGATGGCTGCTGTATGGCTACTGATGGCCGCTGTATGGCTACTACCGATGGCTGCTGTATGGCTACTGATGGCCGCTGTATGGTTGCTGTATGGCTGCTGCATGGCTACCGATGGCTGCTGTATGGCTACTGATGGCCGCTGTATGGTTGCTGTATGGCTGCTGTATGGCTACTGATGGCTGCTGTATGGCTACTGATGGCCGCTGTATGGCTGCTGTATGGCTACTGATGGCCGCTGTATGGTTGCTGCATGGCTACTGATGGCTGCTGTATGGCTGCTGATGGCTGCTGTATGGCTACCTGTCTGTCTTCCTGTCTACTTGTCTAGGTGCCTAACTGTACATCTACCTGTCTGCCTGTCTATACCAGGTGCATGCTCAGCCAAGTTTGCAGTATTACTCAAAGAAGACGGCGGCCCGTGATGGCTGTGAACGCCAGGGGTTTGATGACTAAAAAATACGACAAAGTGATAAACAATTATTCTTGTAAAAATCCACCTAACTGTGCGTTCACGCCAGGGTTGGGAGAGCTGGGTACGTGGAGGCAGCAGGGTAGTGCATGTGCATATACAATCAGGTAGCTGTAGTAGGTGTAGTGAGCGACATGGGCTTGTAAAGGCATGAGAACAGAGACAAGGTTTGGAATATCTAACGACTTTACCTACTTCACTAATGTACCGTAAGGGGCGAGCACCTACTTCACCTCGGGCGGTTGGGGAAGGGGGCAGAGGAGGCTGGCTATTACTGCATTACCACGTGGTTAACCCCAACACTCTCCACCGCAGACAACTTAACTCAGTACACAGCAGGTACATTGTCAGACAGACTGTGAGAGTCGAAATAAGAAACATACATGTACAATTGCAGCCTCTGTCACAGAGGCACAGGCTGAAACAATGAGACGTTAAGACACATAGCTCAATACTGACGGACAGGGGGACACACAATTACACACGGAGACATACAATGAGACACTAGATCAAGTTAACAATTACACACGGAGACATACAATGAGACACTAGATCAAGTTAACAATTACACACGGAGACATACAATGAGACACTAAATCAAGTTAACAATTACACACGGAGACATACAATGAGACACTAGATCAAGTTAACAATTACACACGGAGACATACAATGAGACACTAGATCAAGTTAACAATTACACACGGAGACATACAATGAGACACTAAATCAAGTTAACAATTACACACGGAGACATACAATGAGACACTAGATCAAGTTAACAATTTCACACGGAGACATACAATGAGACACTAGATCAAGTTAACAATTACACACACGGAGACATACAATGAGACACTAGATCAAGTTAACAATTACACATGAGACATACAATGAGACACTAGATCAAGTTAACAATTACACATAGAGACATACAAAGAGACACTAGATCAAGTTAACAATTACACACGGAGACATACAATGAGACACACAATTACACGGAGACACAATGAGACACACAATTACACGTGGAGACACAATGAGACACACAATTACACACGGAGACATACAATGAGACAGATAATTACACACGGAGACACAATGAGACACACAATTACACACGGAGACACAATGAGACACACAATTACACACGGAGACACAATGAGACACACAATTACACGCGGAGACACACAATGAGACACACAATTACACACGGAGACATACAATGAGACACAATTACACACGGAGACATACAATGAGACACTGAGAGTGAGTTTAGTTTTACGCCGCACTCAGCAATATTCCAGCTATATGGCGGCGGTCTGTAATTAATCGAGTCCGGACAAGACAATCTAGTGATCAACAGCATGAGCATCGATCTGCGCAATTGGGAACCGATGACATGTGTCAACCAAGTCAGCGAGCCTGACCACACCTGGATCCCGTTAGTCGCCTCTTGACAAGCATAGCCGCCTTTTGTGGCAAGCATGGGTTGCTGAACACCTATTCTACCCCGGATCTTCACGGGTCAGACACTGAGATTAACAATTAAACGTGGAGACATACAATGAGACACTGAAACTAACAATGAGACAGGGAGACACAATGAGACACTGAGACTAACAATTAGACAATGAGACTAACAATTAGACAATGAGGCTAACAATTAGACAATGAGACTAACAATTAGACAATGTGACTAACAATAAGGCAATGAGAATAACAATTAGACATTAAGACTAACAATTGGACATTGAGACTACAATAGATACAATTAGACTAACATTTAGACATTGAGACTAACAATAAGACAATGAGACTAACAATAAGGCAATGAGACTAACAATAAGACATTGAGACTAACAATAAGACATTGAGACTAACAATAAGACATTGAGATTAGAGACTAACAATAAGACATTGAGGACTAACAATAAGGCAATGAGAATAACAATTAGACTAACATTTAGACACTGGACTGACAATAAGACATTGAGACTAACAATAAGACATTGAGACTAACAATAAGACATTGAGACTAACAATAAGACATTGAGATTGGGGACTAACAATAAGACAATTGAGACTAACAATAAGACATTGAGACTAACAATGAGACATTGAGATTGAGACTAACAATAACACTGACATTGAGACTAACAATTAGGACAATTAGACATTGAGACGAACAATTAGACATTGAGACTAACAATAAGACATTGAGACTAACAGTTAGACATTGGGACTAACAATAGACCATGAGACTAACCATAAGACACTGAGACTAACAGTTAGACATTGAGACTAACAATGAGACAATGAGACTAACAATTAGAGAATGAAACCAACAATTGAGAATGAGACTTACAATAAGACAATGAGAATATCAATTAAACAATGGGACTACAATAGACACTGAGACTAACAATAAGACACTGGGACTAACAATTAGACAATGAGGACTAACAATTAGCCAATGAGACTAACAATTAGACAATGAGACTAACAATAAGACAATAAGACTAACAATAACACACTGTGACTAACAACTAGACAATGAGACTAACAATAAGACTCTTGTGAAACTGATGTACACGTTGACACGAGAGACACTGAGAAAGTGAGACATAGAGACACACATTGAGACACAGAGACACACATTGAGACAGTGAGACACACAATGAAACACTGAGACACACATTGAGACACTGAGACACACATTGAGACACCCACTGAGATAGTGAGACACACATGAACACAGTGAGACACACATTGAGACAGTGAGACACACATTGAGACACTGAGACACACATTGATACACTGAGACACACACTGAGACACACGTCGAGACATTGCAGAGACACACGTCGAGACACAGGAGACACACGTCGAGAGACACAGAGACACACTTCGAGTCATGACACACGTCTACATACAGTGCGATGCTCACGCACGTTAGCGGGACGTCCGCGGAGAGATCCGTGGGGGATGGACAACGCTGCACACATCATCGGGGACCTGGGTTCGATTCCATCTCTAGGTCCAATGTTTTGATCAGGTGCAATGTCTTATAGACAGCGGCGAGCGGGTCGAGCCTCTCTCACGCGACACGGGGTCATGGGTAGATTTTACCGCCACTTCAGAGACTTCAGAACCTGCAAGGAATGCACAAGGCGCCTGATAATCTCTGCACAGGGCCTGTTGAACACGTGAGACACATCTGTTGCACGATCTTGTCAGGTTTCCTTCACATCAACATGTGACTGAGGTGAGGAGTGAGCCACAGTGCCATCGGTCAACGTCGTGCACGGCTGCAGTACGGCGTCGTGCACAACACTCTCGAGTTGACTGTGAACATCGGGAATTCTGTGTGCTGTCTCTGATGAGAAAGGAACCACGTGATGGCAGGCACTGCAGTACGATACTTGAATACTGGAATGTGACGATACTGGACTAGAGTTTTTATATTTGAATACTGGAAAACACCGATAATTGAATACCATACAACTTGGACCCTAAATCCTGTACCCAAGGTTGATGAGATTTGGTGATACTGGAAAACGTGGACCCGAATCTTGGACCCTAGGGGGGAAGAGATATGAGGGATACTGAAAAAAGACATTACAGGATACAAGGCAACGTTGACGCTGTATCAACAAACTCATGGTACGTTTAGGATACTGGAGGGGTACAAAGATTGATAAAAGGTATAGCATCAGCAGTACGTCCGTCACGTTATAGCATCAACATTACGTCTGTCACGTACGCGTCTAAGAACACTTTGTGTTTCACAGATTGATATTTGTCACGTCCAAGACCCGAGTTCGATTCCCCAAATGGGTGCAAATTGTGAAGCCTATTTTTGGTGTCATTGTAATGATATGTTGAAATAGTCCTAAAAGAGGTGTCAAATTCACTCAGGTTACCTTGGAGACGATGTTTCAGGAGCTCCAACAGTGCCGGCACTCCATCACCGTTCTCCACGACGTCACCAACGTCACATAGCGTGGCCATGTGACTGGTCGCCAACAGAGAGTTGTCTGTCAAGACGCCTGACAGACGAGAAACCAACCATGATTTTGTGGCTGATAGAAACAGATGAGAGATGTGTACAACCACTTGTATGTGAAGACTCTCAGATACGTCTCCCTGAGAGAGACAGAGATAGAGATTTAGGTCACACACACGCGCGCACGCACGCACGCACACACACACACACACACACACACACACACTAACAGGCTTCGATTTTCAGTACAAGTTGAGATAATTACCCCAGTTACTGTCGGCTGCCCAGTCGTGTTTCCCCAATGTTTTAAATCAGTGATGAGGACGGGCGTGACTCACGACTGGCCCGCCTAGATATCGATCAGCTGAACGTGCCGGGGACTCAGGCCGCAGCACTGACGGGGCTGGGTAATATCGGAGTTTGTTTAAAAACAAAAATATGTTCATTCCCAGTTTCGTAAGTTAAAAGCCAGCTCATGCATGCATTCTAAGTTCCACCTTATCATTACATCACCTTACATCAAAACACGCACGCAGACACACACACGTACACATTCCCTCGAGACACTCCCTCGAGAACAACGTCATTGCCGCAACGTTGGATGGGACAAAGCGAAGGCCTTGACATTCATATTGCCATTTACGAATGAACAGAGTGAGTATGGTTTTACGCCGCTTTGGGCAATATTCCAGCAATACGGCTGGCGCTGAGGTCTCGGTGTAGGTTCTATTATTGACAAGCTTGATCTAACACTGATGACAAACCGAGTTATAATCTACGAGTATACAGTACTGAATGTAATACTAACATCGCCCCCATATCAACAATAAACATCACATACATCACTAGGCACTAAGGTATGTTCACTGTGTGTAGTAAGGATCGTAGCTCTATATAAAGATGGGTGTTAATCTGGAATCTATGCCAGGAATTCGACTACGACATTACACCTACACACAAACAAAAACAAAATGTTTGTACATCTCATAATCGCTTCCCCTGATTGTTATCTTGGCAATAAACAACACGATGGCACTACTCGGGCGAATCTCTCTTACCCCCTACAAAGTCGATCATTCAGGAACGCCGGGGGTGAGGGAGGGGATGTGACAAGTCACGTCCAATGTTGTGAATCAGGTTCGGCGAGAATCTTCTGAAGACTTCATTTTTGTCGGGAGTCGAGCGTAAACAACACAACGTGACATTGTGACGTCACAGTCAGTTTGTGAACGCCGCAGTCTGCACGTGAATATCACAACAAAACATATGCAGAATATTATCTCAAACATGGCAAAAAACTGGTCGTCCCTCACTGGATGGGGGGTTGGCGGAGAGAAGATTATGGAACCCAAAACATGGAAGCTCCAAAGCTTCGGAGGTTCGTGACTACGCCACTTGACCCGTACAACCTCACTACTATACCCCTCATCCACACAACCCCAGCTCTGTACCTCGTGGTCCGAACGACCCCAGCTATACACTCCATGATCCACAGTGTACGCTGGCCTATAGTAAAATACCTGCTGTAACAGTGTACGCTGGCCTGTAGTAAACTACCTGCTGTAACAGTGTACGCTGGCCTATAGTAAACTACCTGCTGTAACAGTACGCGCTGAGAAGCATAGTAAACTACCTGCTGTAACAGTGTGCTCTGGCCTGTAGTCAACTACCTGCAGTAACAGTGTACTCTGGCCTGTAGTAAACTACCTGCTGTAACAGTGTACTCTGGCCTGTAGTCAACTACCTGCTGTAACTGTGTACGCTGGCCTGTAGTAAATTACCTGCTGTAACAGTGTACTCTGGCCTGTAGTAAACTACCCGCTGTAACAGTGTACGCTGGCCTATAGTAAACTACCTGCTGTAACAGTGTACGCTGGCTTATAGTAAACTACCTGCTGTAACAGTGTACTCTGGCCTGTAGTCAACTACCTGCTGTAACAGTGTACTCTGGCCTGTAGTAAACCCCGCTGTAACAGTGTACGCTGGCCTGTAGTAAACTACCTGCTGTAACAGTGTACTCTGGCCTGTAGTCAACTACCTGTTGTAACAGTGTACGCTGGCCTGTAGTAAACTACCTGCAGTAACAGTGTACGCTGGCCTGTAGTAAACTACCTGCTGTAACTGTGTACGCTGGCCTGTAGTAAACTACCTGTTGTAACAGTGTACGCTGACCTATAGTAAACTACCTGCTGTAACAGTGTACGCTGGCCTGTAGTCAACTACCTGCTGTAACGGTGTACGCCGGCCTGTAGTCAACTACCCGCTGTAACAGTGTACTCTGGTCTGTAGTAAACTACCTGCTGTAACGGTGTACGCTGGCCTGTAGTAAACTACCTGCTGTAACAGTGTACGCTGGCCTGTAGTCAACTACCTGCTGTAACAGTGTACTCTGGCCTGTAGTCAACTCCCTGCTGTAACAGTGTACGCTGGCCTGTAGTCAACTACCTGCTGTAACGGTGTACGCTGGCCTGTAGTCAACTACCTGCTGTAAGAGTGTACGCTGGCCTGTGCATAAAACTACCTGCTGTAACAGTGTACGCTGGCCTGTAGTCAACTACCCGCTGTAACAGTGTACGCTAGCCTGTAGTAAACTACCTGCTGTAACAGTGTACGCTGGCCTGTAGTCAACTGCCTGCTGTAACAGTGTACGCTGGCCTGTAGTAAACTACCTGCTGTAACAGTGTACGCTGGCCTGTAGTCAACTACCTGCTGTAACAGTGTACGCTGGCCTGTAGTAAACTACCTGCTGTAACAGTGTACTCTGGCCTGTAGTAAACTACCCGCTGTAACAGTGTACGCTGGCCTATAGTAAACTACCTGCTGTAACAGTGTACGCTGGCTTATAGTAAACTACCTGCTGTAACAGTGTACTCTGGCCTGTAGTCAACTACCTGCAGTAACAGTGTACTCTGGCCTGTAGTAAACTACCTGCTGTAACAGTGTACTCTGGCCTGTAGTCAACTACCTGCTGTAACTGTGTACGCTGGCCTGTAGTAAATTACCTGCTGTAACAGTGTACTCTGGCCTGTAGTAAACTACCCGCTGTAACAGTGTACGCTGGCCTATAGTAAACTACCTGCTGTAACAGTGTACGCTGGCTTATAGTAAACTACCTGCTGTAACAGTGTACTCTGGCCTGTAGTCAACTACCTGCTGTAACAGTGTACTCTGGCCTGTAGTAAACTACCCGCTGTAACAGTGTACGCTGGCCTGTAGTAAACTACCTGCTGTAACAGTGTACTCTGGCCTGTAGTCAACTACCTGTTGTAACAGTGTACGCTGGCCTGTAGTAAACTACCTGCAGTAACAGTGTACGCTGGCCTGTAGTCAACTACCTGCTGTAACTGTGTACGCTGGCCTGTAGTAAACTGCCACCTGTTGTAACAGTGTACGCTGACCTATAGTAAACTACCTGCTGTAACAGTGTACGCTGGCCTGTAGTCAACTACCTGCTGTAACAGTGTACGCCGGCCTGTAGTCAACTACCCGCTGTAACAGTGTACTCTGGTCTGTAGTAAACTACCTGCTGTAACAGTGTACGCTGGCCTGTAGTAAACTACCTGCTGTAACAGTGTACGCTGGCCTGTAGTCAACTACCTGTTGCTGTAACAGTGTACTCTGGCCTGTAGTCAACTCCCTGCTGTAACAGTGTACGCTGGCCTGTAGTCAACTACCTGCTGTAACAGTGTACGCTGGCCTGTAGTCAACTACCTGCTGTAAGAGTGTACGCTGGCCTGTAGTAAACTACCTGCTGTAACAGTGTACGCTGGCCTGTAGTCAACTACCCGCTGTAACAGTGTACGCTAGCCTGTAGTAAACTACCTGCTGTAACAGTGTACGCTGGCCTGTAGTCAACTGCCTGCTGTAACAGTGTACGCTGGCCTGTAGTAAACTACCTGCTGTAACAGTGTACGCTGGCCTGTAGTCAACTACCTGCTGTAACAGTGTACGCTGGCCTGTAGTAAACTACCTGCTGTAACAGTGTACTCTGGCCTGTAGTAAACTACCCGCTGTAACAGTGTACGCTGGCCTATAGTAAACTACCTGCTGCAACAGTGTACGCTGGCTTATAGTAAACTACCTGCTGTAACGGTGTACTCTGGCCTGTAGTCAACTACCTGCAGTAACAGTGTACTCTGGCCTGTAGTAAACTACCTGCTGTAACAGTGTACTCTGGCCTGTAGTCAACTACCTGCTGTAACTGTGTACGCTGGCCTGTAGTAAATTACCTGCTGTAACAGTGTACTCTGGCCTGTAGTAAACTACCCGCTGTAACAGTGTACGCTGGCCTATAGTAAACTACCTGCTGTAACAGTGTACGCTGGCTTATAGTAAACTACCTGCTGTAACAGTGTACTCTGGCCTGTAGTCAACTACCTGCTGTAACAGTGTACTCTGGCCTGTAGTAAACTACCCGCTGTAACAGTGTACTCTGGCCTGTAGTCAACTACCTGCTGTAACTGTGTACGCTGGCCTGTAGTAAATTACCTGCTGTAACAGTGTACTCTGGCCTGTAGTAAACTACCCGCTGTAACAGTGTACTCTGGCCTGTAGTAAACTACCCGCTGTAACAGTGTACTCTGGCCTGTAGTCAACTACCCGCTGTAACAGTGTACGCTGGCCTGTAGTAAATTACCTGCTGTAAAAGTGTACGCTGGCCTGTAGTCAACTACCTGCTGTAACAGTGTACGCTGGCCTGTAGTAAACTACCCGCTGTAACAGTGTACGCTGGCCTGTAGTAAACTCCCTGCTGTAACAGTGTACGCTGGCCTGTAGTCAACTACCTGCTGTAACAGTGCACGCTGGCCTGTAGTAAACTACCTGCTGTAACAGTGTACGCTGGCCTGTAGTAAACTACCTGCTGAAACAGTGTACTCTGGCCTGTAGTCAACTACCTGCTGTAACAGTGTACGCTGGCCTATAGTAAACTACCTGCTGTAACAGTGTACTCTGGCCTGTAGTCAACTACCTGCTGTAACAGTGTACGCTGGCCTGTAGTAAACTACTTGCTGTAACAGTGTACGCTGGCCTGTAGTAAACTACTTGCTGTAACAGTGTACGCTGGCCTGTAGTCAACTACCTGCTGTAACAGTGTACGCTGGCCTGTAGTAAACTACCTGCTGTAACAGTGTACGCTGGCCTGTAGTAAACTACCTGCTGTAACAGTGTACGCTGGCCTGTAGTAAACTACTTGCTGTAACAGTGTACGCTGGCCTGTAGTAAATTACCTGCTGTAACAGTGTACGCTGGCCTGTTAAGAACAGTCTGACACTGCTTACATCGCCCACTATGTCACGGTAATGTAATCTAAAGTATTTTCCATAGTCCTTGAACCACATTGTTTTCCAGCCTAGCCCTCCTGCAATGGTAAAGCCCTAGGCAAAGCAAGTCTAGATTACCTCAGGTTCTGAATATACCATTGCGCTGGTCTCCTTATCAGTTTAAATGGGAGTATTATAATCAAAATTATATATATATATATATATATATATATATATATATATATATATATATATTCAGAGACAAAGCGTTGGTTTATGTAATCTATAGCTGACTGAAAAACAAATCACCGAATTCCAAAGAGAGGTTTCCCCGTTTTACCATCGATACTATAAATAACTTGGCAACACCTGTGGAATCCCTTCCTCGTCAGATCAGTGGCATTCTGGGATGAGTCACCAGCCAATCGGCGCCACCGATACAAGAGATTCCTGGCTGCGTTTGTGCGATGCCTTGATTGTTAGTCACGGCATGTTGGTAGCTGTTGGTTCAATCACCATATTTGATAGTGGCTATTGAAACATTTAAGAAAATCTTTTATCGTGTTTCATGTCAGAAATCTAGCTCACATAGAGATGTTGAGTATATAGCAGGAATGCTTCTATACATGTCCCCTTGTGTGAATCTCACGACAGAAGTGACGTCATGCCATGACACCCGATCCTCAATCTAATAAGAATAGGGTCGACTTCAGACTTTACAACCACATAGAGGTTAAACATATCGGAGAATCGGGTCTGATCCCCCTCTCTCTGATGATGGTATTACTGGCCTACAAATATCACAACTCCGAGGTATATTTGTGTATCTGATGATGGTATTACTGGCCTACAAAGAGCGATTGCCATCCTGCACACGAATTGTATATCCCGGGGTTTATAAGTTAATATGGCTTAGGAGGTTATAGTTTTTCGGAATGGTGGTAGTCTCCGGGTATAATCAAGTCGTAGACGATGTTGAAGCCTGTATTTTTTTTCCAAGCAAAGATTAGAGATTTGTTATCGGCAAGATTTGGGAATATTATGGATTTTCCTCATTTAGTGCATAACATACAGATATGTCGTTGTTAGATGTTGAATATTATCCGGCTAAATTCATGTATAATAGATCAATATATATATATACATGTATATATATATATATATATATATATATATATATATATATATATATATATATATATATTATGTGTGTGTGTGTGTGTGTGTGTGTGTGTGCGTGTGTGTGCGCGCGCACGTGTATGTCTACTATTGCGATGTAACGGTCAAGACAAAGACTTGTAAGATTAAGCGGTAGATGTTGAATGTGGTGCTACACCTTGAGGATGGTTACCATTTCGTGTTTAAATGTAAAACTCATACTTCATGACGTGTCAGGTATTTGCCTATCTTTGAAAATCATTCAAATATTGTATTATTCAATATGTGTTCAGGACGCCTTTGAAGTATTGCAGTCATTCTCACCGCTGTCCCAGTTATGCCAGGTATGTGTATGTGTTGTAAATGGATGCTATTCTGTTCACATTACTGATGTTGTTGCCCGAGACTGTACACTCCCTGCTGGCTTAAAAGCCGAAATAAACATGATTTGTTTTGACACTGGACCAGATGTCGCAGTCGGCTGGTCTAGGCGAGTTGATCATTGGTCTGTGGCAAATATGTCGTCCATATTTGCTGTTTGTTACACACACGTGACAACTGCTGCTATGTGTTATTGATAAATAAAGTAGAATATAATATAACGTCTCTGTCCCCTTTACGAATTGCTTTCATTCATCAGCGGTGTACTGATTTAATCAAATGTGGTTTTAGGTGCCATCATAACGAGAGTTCAGATTTATGTCATAACAGTGAAATGGGCCTCACTGATCTGACTGGCAGTCATCCGGTATATTGCAATGTGTAATAAATGCAACTATAACATGGGTTCGAATCCCGATTTCGTCAATATCATCAGGTTTGGGTTTGCCAGCACCATGGACACTCAGCAAACAGCTTTCACACCCAAATACGGTTTTATGTGTTTTATCTAGACGTACAGGTGATGTTGTGTAAGTACTGATGTACCTAGACGTACAGGTGATGATTTCTAAGTTTTGATTAGAACAGATTACCTAAACGTACAGTGGTTTCTAAGTACTGGTGTACCTGGGCGCGTAGGTGATGATTTCTAAGTACTTATGTACCTAGACGTGCAGGTGATGCTGCTGAGATGTGTGTCTTCCTTCACCGGATGTGGCAACAGCGGCTGATGTAGAGCACGTTGTGCACGTGTAGTTGCTGCCCCCACCGAACTGTGTTAGTGTTGGTCGGTGTAAGACGCATCCCAACGCACCCTGCATTGCATCAAGCCCCTAGCATTACATCCCCACTTGGAGATTCTTCCCCCATCTGCCACCTTCCCGCGTCCATCCCTACCCTGCCGAAGATTGTTCTGAAAATACCCTTTGTTACGTTTCTCAATTATCAATTCGGGGCGGTAGGGTAGCCTAGTGGTTAAAGCGTTCGCTCGTCACGCCGAAGACCCGGGTTCGATTCCCCAAGTGGGTACAGTGTGTTAAGCCCATTTCTGGTGTTCCCCTGCCGTGATATTGCTGGAATATTGCTAAAAGCGGCGTAAAACTAAATTCACCCACTCACTCACTCAATTATCAATTTATGTTCTGTTTACGGGCAGGCTGTTGTAGAGACGGACGTATGTTTATGTGTGTCACTACAGTCAAGCGGGGTGCTCCCTCACCCTATGTTTACCAGCCACAATCCGACAGTAAACTATGACAACACCTATTGCAACAGTCAGTGTATATTCCATCCATGTATGTTAATATATGTCACTAAACGATAAAATATAAGGTGTTGACATAAGCCATCTCCAGTGTCGTAGAAGCCAGTGAGTATTGGGGTGTAGCCATTGGTGCCGTTATTGTTGATTGTGAGTGAGTGAGTGAATTTAGTTTTACGCCGCTTGCAGCAGTATTCCAGCAATATCACGGCGGGGGACACCTGAAATGGGCTTCACACATTGTACCCATGTGGGGAATCGAACCCGGGTCTACGGCGTGACGAGCGAACGCTTTAACCACTAGGCTACCGCCCCTTGTTGATTGTGATAGCTGTGACACTGGTCCAGTATATTATTACCCTCCACAGTGTTCTGTTCAACGACACCGCTTTGAAAACATTGCTCTCTGTCTATTGATATATGTCATGTATACATGTTAAGTAGTTGACCTTATTGATTCGATAATATAGACTTCAGCGCTGAATCTAGACTAACAACTAGTCTCTGAAATGAACATATTTACAGGAAAAAAAGCTCACATTAAAATCATATATATATATAATGAAAAGGAGTCCTGAGACTTTCTTCATTTTCAGAAGCTGTGGAAATCTAGACTTGCTACTTTTTCTAAAGTTGCGTGGGCATTCTTGGATATATTTGCTTCAGGGTCTGTATGACAGACTGTGCTGAATCCTACGTCTAATGTCACCTTGTGGGTTCACGACTTTGGACGTCCACGTGGTGATGAGACTGAATGGGTATTGAAAGCTGCGTTACACCCCCCACACACACCAGCTACTAGCTATGTAGACGCCCTGTAACAGATTATGTGACCTCCGAGCAGACTGGCTCACACAACCTTCCTCTAATTGCTGGCCGCAGTAGTGTGGCATCTTAATGACTCCATGCCGGAGATAAGAAGGATGTGTTTTACATTTGCAGTTAATGAAGAGTTTGTTGCCGAGGAATTCCGTTTGGAAACAACGACGTTCTGGTGCCATGTCGTTTTTTAGTATCTGTAACAGAGGAGGAAGACTTACCAGTGGAGGAAGTACTTTTCTCCTTCATCGTGGTTAGTTTCGCGAACAAGACTGTAGCATGCACGTGTTCTCTAGTCTGTCATAACATTTGGTGGTTTGTTGTTTAACGCCGCACTCAGCAATATTCCAGCTATATGGCGGCGGTCTGTAAATATTGTGTCTTGACCAGACAATCCAGTGATCAACATCATGAGCATTGATCTACGCAATTGGTATACGATGACATATGCCAACCAAGTCAGCAAGCCTGACCACCCGATCCTGTTTGTCGCCTCTTACGACCAGCTTGGGTTGGTTGAGACCAATTCTAACCCGGATGTTCACGGGTTCTGTCATAAAAGCTCACTGTTCAGTTGGGTACTAAAGGTGAAGGTAACGTGAGTTGAATGGCAGCCGAATGTTGGTGATAGCTGAAATATTTTGCTGTAGATGTTTACAGAGACCAAGTAAACAACGATGCAAATCAGTCCCTAATAAATAGCCATGCAGCTGTAACAGTCCCTAAGTTGAAAAAAATATCTCACTTATTTCTTCCCACCTTTAAGGGAACGATCTAAGCCAGACTGGCATTCCAGGACAAATCCAGGTCAGAGAATTGTTCCAGTAGACCATGACGTATCTGGGGACATTCTATCCACGGTGGAATGAGGTAGATGTCAGGTCCCCCTGGCCTAGACGTGAGACTGCATACCTCACCTGATGCAGCTCACCACGTATGGGTGCCTGCCTCACCCGAGCACAGATGTCAATGACCCGCCAGACGGCGCTCATTATTCGTGTATTAACAGATGGAAATATTGCCATGCTAAACCTCCGTGGTATCGATCACGATGCCCAGCAATGCGCAACAGCAGCAGAATCACTTGTTAACGAGAAACTGTGTCATTCGAGTGGGCATTGACTCATCCATGCACGTGAGTGAGGCGACCGGCATTTATCTGTCGTCTGCTACATCCGTGTAGAAGAGACATCAGTTACTCACAGCATGCAGGTCTGACCACTCCGAGAACAGGTTCCTGAATCTAGATTTATCGCCTGATTATATCGTCTGCTTCTACCAGCTATCGTCTGCTCACAGCCTCCATCTGCGACTGACTGAGGCAGACGTCTAAAGCATCTGTAATACTATCTCACCAGCATCCTCGGTGTGGGATCTCCCAGCAACAAGCTGCATTCTAGAAGCTTTCTATGACCGGCCTCCGTTCGATATATAGCAGCGTGTGAATCAGTCAGCTGACAAACAAACAAAGGACGAGTAGACGGCACTACCTTCTCGGAGTTGGATACGTACAGGGATTACTACACAACTACCGTAAGTAGGACATTGTTATTCTCTCAGATAACACAGATCCAGGAGCAGCATGCTGGTGTAGATGGCCCATGGTGCCGGTGTAGGGGAGAGAGGGATAGGGGCCGTACACGTCCTCGTGGAGGGACGGGGGGAGGGGATGTGGGGAGAAGGGATGGAGGGGGGAGAAGAGTGAGTGGAGATTCATCAAATTAACGCCTTTGTGTTTGACCGACAAACGTTGATTAGCAGAGAGCAAAAGTTTTGATATCTGTTTGTTTCTGGACATGTTTTCTGTGACCTTAGTGCCGTGTTACTCACTCCATCACATAGTGTTGTTATTAATCATGTAACTAGAAGGGTGCAGCTCGCTGCTGTCTGTCAAACAGCCCGGTCACTGGCGCAGCCATTATTCGTCTTGTTATGATGACCTTTCACCTATTCATGCGGCTTTTAATAGCCGTGTAGTTCCGCACATTCGTCGTCTACTGTGATGTCTCTACTAGCGTAGACCATGTCGCTCAGTCGGACGATGACGTTGAACAGTTTAGTGCTCCCATTGACCCCGGAAACTGATTTCAAAGAAGTAGTTGAAAAAATAACTTTCAATGGAACCTGTTTACTAAGATGTCTAGATTTCTTCAGAGTAAATGACAGCAGAAAATGAACAGGTTCACAGTGCTACTTTCAAGTTCACATTAAAGGTTACGTTATTCAAATAAATATAAAGCATGTTCGTTAAATAGAGTGAATGTTACTCTGGACATTGTCCGCGCATACTGTTGTACTGTAGGGGACGCCTGATGTAAAAATGAGGATTCACCCCCAAAAAACCCCCACCCCCACCCGCAAACAACCCCTCCTACAGACCATTTCCCTCACCACCACCTACATAGACCAACACACATTATCGTCACAGCCTCCTTATGAACTTGACTCCAGACCCTCCTGACAGACCCTCCTACAGACCACCTTGCAGACCCTCCCTTACAGGCCTATACTGTCTCCTACAGATCCTACCTACAGACCCTCCCTTACAGGCCTATACTGTCTCCCTACAGATCCTACCTCCATACCCTCCCTTACAGGCACTCCCTACAGACCTTCAGACCCTCCTAGACTTTCCTAATAGACCCTGCGTACAGATCCTTCCCACAGACCCACCTTACACTGAGGGCCTAGATATGGGGATATCTAGGCCTATCGGTGTACCCAAACTTCTTCCCCGAGAGCCTAGACCCTACCAGTGTGCCGGATTATCGATTGTTTCCAATCACACTGCCTGTACTCTCCGCTGACCTTGACCACACGGCAATATACACATCCCCTAGACAGTTCCTACAGACGGCCTGGGTGTAGGGAGCGGGCTAACATGTAATGTGGATATGTATAGGGTTAAATAAAGACGATTCTATGTGGGATCCCTCACGTATTTAAGAAGGCAAAGGTGTCTTTATTTTAAGCTAGAACGTTAAAAGGGATAAACATTGGCTGTTTGAGCTGAGAAAGGGAGGTTTGCTAGAGCTGATAAGGGATGAGTATAGGCTGCTGAAGGGAAGGTGATGGATGAGGGCTATTGTTATATTAAAATATAGTCTTCGAGCACCAATAGACTAGATACAGAGTAGGAGAAGACTGGCTTATTGGGGAATCTCAACAATACACAGACCCCTGAGAAAGGAGGCTTGTGTTGCTTCAGGTGGGGGTATCTGCTATGTTTATTGAGACGAAGACAAAACAGCCATACAGAGTCAGGATATAACAGAGAGACGACAGACCCTACACCTAACATTATCTAGAGAAATAATCAGGTTGGAGAACGCTGCTTCCACGTGGCCCCTCGCAAATAAGTGCTGTTGGGAGACTCTCTATTATCACCACTCTAGACACGTGCTGTTGTGCGGCACTACCTCACCACCACCCTAGACACGTGCTGTTGTGCGACACTACCTCACCACCACCCTAGACACGTGCTGTTGGGAGATTCTCCCTCACCACCACCCTAGACACGTGCTGTTGTGCGACACTACCTCACCATCACCCTAGACACGTGCTGTTGGGAGACTCTCCCTCACCACCACCCTACACACGTGCTGTTGGGAGACTCTCCCTCACCACCACCCTAGACACGTGCTGTTGTGCGACACTACCTCACCACCACCCTAGACACGTGCTGTTGGGAGATTCTCCCTCACCACCACCCTAGACACGTGCTCTTGGGAGACTCTCCCTCACTACCACACTAGACACGTGCTGGTGGGAGACTCTCCCTTATCACCACTCTAGACACGTGCTGTTGGGAGACTCTCACTCACCACCGCCCTAGACACGTGCTGTTGGGAGACTCTCCCTCACAACCACCCTAGACACGTGCTGTTGGGAGACTCTCCCTGACCACAACCCTAGACACGTGCTCTTGGGAGATTCTCCCTCACCACCACCCTAGACACGTGCTGTTGGGAGACTCTCCCTCACTACCACCCTAGACACGTGCTGTTGGGAGACTCTCCCTCACTACCACCCTAGACACGTGCTGTTGGGAGACTCTCCATCACCACCACACTAGACACGTGCTGTTGGGAGACTCTCCCTCACCACTCTAGACACGTGCTGTTGTGCGACACTACCTCACCACCCTAGACACGTGCTGTTGGGAGACTCTCCCTTATCACCACCCTAGACACGTGCTGTTGGGAGACTCTCCCTTATCACCACTCTAGACACGTGCTGTTGGGAGACTCTCCCTCACTACCACCCTAGACAAGTGCTGTTGGGAGACTCTCCCTTATCACCACACTAGACACGTGCTCTTTGGAGACTCTCCCTTATCACCACTCTAGACACGTGCTGTTGGGAGACTCTCCCTCACTACCACCCTAGACAAGTGCTGTTGGGAGACTCTCCCTCATCACCACCCTAGACACGTGCTGTTGTGCGACACTACCTCACCACCACCCTAGACACGTGCTGTTGGGAGACTCTCCCTCATCACCACCCTAGACACGTGCTGTTGTGCGACACTACCTCATCACCACACTAGACACGTGCTGTTGGGAGACTCTCCCTCACTACCACCCTAGACACGTGCTGTTGGGAGACTCTCCCTGACCACCACCCTAGACACGTGCTCTTGGGAGACTCTCCCTTATCACCGCTCTAGACACGTGCTGTTGTGCGACACTACCTCACCACCCTAGACACGTGCTGTTGGGAGACTCCCCTTATCACCACCCTAGACACGTGCTGTTGGGAGACTCTCCCCTTATCATCACTCTAGACACGTGCTGTTGTGCGACACTACCTCACCACCCTAGACACGTGCTGTTGGGAGACTCTCCCTTATCACCACTCTAGACACGTGCTGTTGGGAGACTCTCCCTCACTACCACCCTAGACACGTGCTGTTGTGCGACACTACCTCATCACCACCCTAGACACGTGCTGTTGGGAGACTCTCCCTTATCACTACCCTAGACACGTGCTGTTGTGCGACTCTCCCTCACCACCACACTAGACACGTGCTGTTGGGAGACTCTCCCTCACTACCACCCTAGACACGTGCTGTTGGGAGACTCTCCCTGACCACCACCCTAGACACGTGCTCTTGGGAGACTCTCCCTTATCACCGCTCTAGACACGTGCTGTTGTGCGACACTACCTCACCACCCTAGACACGTGCTGTTGGGGAGACTCCCCCTTATCACCACCCTAGACACGTGCTGTTTGGGAGACTCTCCCTTATCATCACTCTAGACACGTGCTGTTGTGCGACACTACCTCACCACCCTAGACACGTGCTGTTGGGAGACTCTCCCTTATCACCACTCTAGACACGTGCTGTTGGGAGACTCTCCCTCACGACCACCCTAGACACGTGCTGTTGTGCGACACTACCTCATCACCACCCTAGACACGTGCTGTTGGGAGACTCTCCCTTATCACTACCCTAGACACGTGCTGTTGTGCGACACTACCTCACCACCACCCTAGACACGTGCTGATGTGAGACCCTAGTTTACCAACCCTGTCCTTATCCTCATAAGGTTTTACACATGTGTTGTTCAGATGGCACCTGGCGGTGACATTGTACTGTGGAGTTTATTTGTTAGTATTAGACAAAAGAAGAGAGAATACAACACTTGTCCTGCAGTTCTTGTTTCAACCAATCCTAAACAAGTGGATATACCTTGTATATTACGTCATGATGGACACGCAAACACACATTGATGTAGAAACGTGCAGAACACGTCGCTACAGTAGCCCCGTATTATTTGGGGACCCGTGAAGGTCCGGGTTAGAATACTGATCTTCAGTAACCCATGCTTGTCGTAGGAGGTGACTAACAGGATCGGGTGGTCAGGCTCGCTGGCTTGGTTGACACATGTCATCGGTTCCCAATTGTGCAGATCGATGCTCTTGCTGTTGATCACTGGCTTGTCTGGTCCAGCCTCGATTATTTACAGACCGCCGCCATAAAGCTAGAATATTGCTGAGTGCGGCGTCAAACAAAACTCAATCACTCACCGTAATGTTAGGATTCACAGATCAGGGGAATGTAGGTGTTTATATGAAGACTTAACCACCACTTCGTACACGATGCTCCGGAGATAGCGCTGTGAGGACCATGACACACACACATGACTGTAACATGACACACAGCAACATCACGCCAACACTGCCGCACATGTTACGCATGTCTCTAATATGCCATGTATTTCTGGCAAGGTGTTCAGTCAGAACATTAGCTGCCATACACCTCGTCAAGCAGCATCTGGTGATGCATTAACACTGGAATATCTACACTGACGCTTACTCTCGGAAAAATATATCGTTTAATGAAAACATTCTCCTGTGAGACGGGAGATCCTGAACATGACTTAATGCTATGGCATTACAGAAGACGGACTGACTGACTGAGTTTGGTTTTACGTCGCTTTTAGCAATATTCCAGCAATATCACGGCGGGGGACACCAGAAATGGGCTTCACTCATTGTACCCATGTTGGGATTCGAACCCGGGTCTTCGGCGTGACAAGCAAACGCTTTAACCACTAGACTACCCCACCGCCCCATTACAGAAGAGTGAGGGCGGAAATAAACATAATTTGGTTCAGGGAGTGAGACGACTATGGAGTCCTATGACATGTATATTGACAACTTGTCGGTTTGTTTACCGGAGAAAGACGTCATAAAGCTCTGACTGGGATGAATAGGGGAGCGATCCTTTCACCTGGTAACGGCACACTTTGTATGAATGACTGCACTGCTTGTACGTGCTACTCGCGGGGATGGGTGTGCCTGTACATTCATGATAGTGCTGTTAGGGGGAGGAATGCAATACTGGAGGATCCAGATTTACAGATCATGTTCCGACTTCCTGCCTCCCCTCGGGGTAACTGAACTTTGACCAGTAGAGTACGACCATTCAGTAATTGCTTGACCGATCCATCAGTCCAGCTTTCCGGCATGCTGATGACGTCACTGCTGGCAGACGGCGCGGGAATGTTATGGCACGTGCCAATTGAGACCAGATAGTCCGTGTTTGAGGGGAGAAGAGTGCACATGTAGCGTTATGAGGTGCGATAGTGCACCATACACGATTGTATGTTGTCTGAACCACGCGGTATACGTTCAGACATCAACATTTGGTTGGGAACAACCCTGATCTAACCCACTCCAGCCTGTGTAAGAAACAGCCGATAGTATCTCCAGTAAAGGCTGACATCTGCTGGTCTGTCAGTCACTGTGACGGATAGGTTTTATTCAATCTCTTGATTAATGCTAATGCCAAGGAAATAGGTGGGTTACATTTCTTCTACTACTGACTGTGACATCTGGGCCCTTATTTCAAAACCATAACCATTTGATATTGAACATAAATCACATTCTCACCGACAATAGATGACAACCATTTCATATTGAATTGAACACATATGACATTTTCACCGACAATAGATGGCAACCATTTGATATTGGACATATATCACATTCTCGCCGACAATAGATGACACCCATTTGATATAGAACACATATCACATTCTCGCCGACACTAGATGACAACCATTTGATATAGAACATATATCACATTCTCGCCGACAATAGATGACACCCATTTGATATAGAACACATATCACATTCTCGCCGACACTAGATGACAACCATTTGATATAGAACATATATCACATTCTCGCCGACAATAGATGACACCCATTTGATATAGAACACATATCACATTCTTACCGACAACAGATGACAACCATTTGATATTGAACATATATCACATTCTCGCCGACAATAGATGACAACAGATGACGACCATTTGATATAGAACACATATCTCATTCTCTCCGACAATAGATGACAACCATTTGATATTGAACATATATCACATTCTCACCGACAATAGATGACAACCATTTGATATAGAACATATATCACATTCTCACCGACAATAGATGACAACCATTTGATATAGAATATATATCACATTCTTACCGACAATAGAGGACAACCATTTGATATAGAACATATATCACATTGTCACCGACAATAGATGACAACCATTTGATATTGAACATAAATCACATTCTCACCGACAATAGATGACAACCATTTGATATTGAACACATATGACATTTTCACCGACAATAGATGACAACCATTTGATATTGAACATAAATCACATTCTCACCGACAACAGATGACAACCATTTGATATTGAACACATATCACATTCTCACCGACAATAGATGACAACCATTTTATATTGAACACATATCACATTCTCACCGACAATAGAGGACAATAGATGACAACCATTTGATATAGGAACGTATATTACATTGTCACCGACAATAGATGACAACCATTTGATATAGGAACGTATATTACATTCTCACCGACAATAGATGACAACCATTTTATATTGAACACATATCACATTCTCACCGACAATAGAGGACAATAGATGACAACCATTTGATATAGGAACGTATATTACATTGTCACCGACAATAGATGACAGCCAATTGATATAGAACATATATTACATTCTCACCGACAATAGAGGACAACCATTTGATATAGAACATATATTACATTCTCACCGACAATAGAGGACAACCATTTGATATTACATATTACTATCCTAATGGAGAGCAACTATAGTCGATATGTATTATACTCAACTACGATGGCTGCCATTTGATACTGAACATGTAAGACCCATTTTTATCACCAATAGAGGGAAACCATTTCACACTGAACACATTCTGAACATCAACTGAGTACACCAAGTTGATACTGAACATGCACCATACGTCCTTGTTGTCTAAACAGTATATTACTCATTTGGAACTGTTACGTGTTGCACATTCTTATCGTCAATGCTGGGCATCTGTTTTCTGTGGACTGCGCTTTTACTGCATACTTTATTAATTATGTTTACCTTGTTTGTGTTCTGATTGATGTTTGTTGGTTTAGTAAATGGGGGAGAAAGTAACCCGTGTTATGTTGCTGTCTGTTGTTCCCACTGAGAGAAGAGAAACAGGGGGCTGGTGTCGGACACAAGTGGGCAGGAGATGTGGCAGCGATAAGGAGGTCAGCCATCTTGAATCAGTCAGGTGGAGATAACTCTCAACTCTCACCATCAGATAACAAGGCGCGAGAACAGATAGTCACCTGCCAGAGAGGCTGATATTATTTCTGTAAATATTGTGAATTGCTGTCAAAAGGTGGAAGCTATACTTTCAGGGCAGCAGATTCACTTAGTACACGGCTGTAGTGAGGGCATGTCTCACAGTCCCTGAACCACATTATTTCCCTACTGCCAAGCCCTCTCTGCAGTGCTAAAGCCCTAAATAAAGCAAGTCTAGATTTCCTCAGGTTCTGAATCTTTGGTCTCCCTGGGTCTTCTTTTCAATATAAATGGGCTTGTTTGTTACTATCAAAATTATATATATTCAGAGACTAAGCGTTAGTCTATGGTACTTACATCCACCTCCTCTCTGTGTCCGTGCGGCACGTACTGTACAGGGTTGGATCACCATAGGGGTCATAAACGTAGTTGTAGTGGGGTTTTCTTTGCTGTCAACGACTTGGATATCTTCTCAACTTCTTTACACAGTTGTTGCCGATAGTGTCTGTAGAATCAGTTCATGGACACTAAAATAGCAGGTAATTCTATTCTGCACTGACTCTACTGGTGGTTCTCATAGTCTCTGAACCCGTGAACATCCGGGTTAGAATTGATCTTCAGTAACCCATTCTTGTCGTAAAAGGCAACTAACGGGATCAGGTGGTCAGGCCCGCTGACTTGGTTAACACATGTCATCGTATCCCAATTACGTAGATCGATGCTCATGCTGTTGATCACTGGATTGTCTGTCCAGACTCGATTGTTTACAGACCGCAGACATATAGCTGGAATACTGCTGATTGCGGTAAAACCAAACTCACTCACTCACTCATATTATCTGAATATTAGATTCTCCGTTTCATCTAGTCCTACATCTCCCATCTGACTAGCGCCCCTTTCTATTTATAAATGGAGTTGTTTATTTCTTTAAAAATTATATATTTTCTGAGGGCAGTGTTGGTCTATGGGTTGACCTCCTTCATATAAACCCGTGTCTTGAATCATTGAGTCTGCCTATCAACATGCACTCCATGTTGTATATGAAGGAGCCGGTTTCCGGTCTGCAATGTCTCGGTCGGAATGGCGGATACGTCTGTGAAAAACATCTACCTTCTGTATCGTGTTAAGAGAAGGACATGAACTTCCTCCTGGGTCTGGTGTCGGACTTCTCATAGACATCTAACCAGGCGTGGCCACGTGCCGTCAATCTGGCTATTAGTGCCCAGCGGGGCGATCCCAGCATGATGTCATGGTTTCTACCTTCACTCCGACTTCCTGTGTTATCACACGGGGCTACATCAACCATATCGCACACAGGTTATCTTGTGGATCATATCTCACGGGGATGACTGATGGGGCTGCGATGAGGTGTGGGGGTATTTTACCTGCAGATAACCTTACTGATGTCTGTAATTAGGTTTCAAGTTTGAGATCGGTCGCAGTCAGAATGCCAATAAGAGGCAGGAAGATTATCAGCAGCAGGAGCAGGAGCCAGCTCTCGGACTGTCCACTAGATCACGGACAGTAAGAGAAGGGTCAGTTCTTAGTGACTCGACTTGGGGACTGTATCTTCAGTGGGGCATCTTCAGGTTCTTTCCGTGGCTTTATTTTGAGAAGTTGGTGAGTCAGATATGGACAATCTTTATGGATGAACAACTTTATGCAGGTGATGCGACGTTTCGATACAGATTCTTGTATCGTTGTCAAAGCTGGAATGGATCAGGTGGAAAACAGGGTGTTTCTCCCATCTGTCTTCAGGTTGTTTATACATTTAGAATGACCAAAGCTCAGTTGTTCAGACTTGCATATCAATGACCATGTACGTGGATCGTTTATAAATTGATAATGCTATCTTGAGAAAAGTGTCTATTCCTGGACATGTATCAGTCTGGGATGAATAATGGTTGTCCTTCTACCAGCATTAGCAGACAGGCCGCGGGTGGAGTTCAGAGATCGGATGGATCAAATTATTCTCACCATACATGGGACACAGCATGTAGTCGCTCCTTACAATACCTAATGTCGCTCCTCAACATATACATATAACATCAGCAAGGATCGCTCCTTACCATACATAGAACATCAGCATAGGATCGCTCCCATACCATACATATAACATCAGCATAAGCTCGCTCCTTACCATACATATAACATCAGCATAGGCTGGCTGACTGGCTGAGTATGGTTTTGCGCCGTTTTAGCAATATTCCAGCAATATCACGGCGGGGACACCAGAAATAGGCTTCACAAGATTGTACCCATGTGGGGAATCGAACCCGGGCCTTCGGCGTGACGAGCGAACGCTTTAACCACCAGGCTACCCCACCACCCTCAGCATAATATCGGCTCGCTCCTTACCATACATATGATATCAGCACAGGCTCGCTCCTTACCATACATATGATATCAGGCTATATTAGCTCCTTACCATACATATGATACAGCGCGATATCAGCATATGATATCAGCATAGGCTAGCTCCTTACCATACATATGATATCAGCACAGGCTCGCTCCTTACCATACATATGATATCAGCACAGGCTCGCTCCTTACCATACATATGATATCAGCACAGGCTTGCTCCATACCATACATATGATATTTCCACAGGCTACCATACATATGATATCAGCACAGGCTTGCTCCCCACCATACATATGAACTTCAGCATAGGCTTGCTCCTTACCATACATATGATATCAGCACAGGCTTGCTCCCTACCATACATATGATATCAGCGAAGGCTCGCTCCTTACCATACATATGATATCAGCACAGGCTCGCTCCTTACCATACATATGATATCAGTTATAGGCTAGCTCCTTACCATTCATATGATATCAGCACAGGCTCGCTCCTTACCATACATATAACTTCGCATAGGCTCGCTCCTTTTTTACCTTACATATGATATCAGCACAGGCTCCTTACCATACATACATGATATAAGCATGGAAGCTTGCTCTTTATACATATGATATCAGCATACGCTCATACCATACATATGATATCAGCACAGGCTCGCTCCTTACCATACATATGATATCAGCATACGCTCGCTCCCTTACCATACATATGATATCAGCACAGGCTCGCTCCTTACCATACATATGATATCAGCACAGGCTCGCTCCTTACTTACATATGGTTAGCGATTCAGCATAGGCTCGCTCCTACCCATATATATGATATCAGCTGGCTTGCTCCTTACCATACACATATGATATCAGCAGGGCTCGCTCCTTACCATACATATGATATCAGCACAGGTTTGCTTTTTAACGTCTATATTACACAGAAAGTAGGTCGAACTAAAAGCCTCATTCGTTGCTTGAACTTGCGACTACAGCCGGACTGATTTTAGATATCTGATCAACAACTTCATCCATTTACATTACACAACTGACATCTCGTTATTTGTGGGAATATAGTGGGGATTTGATCTCTAAAAAGTACTTGCGCTTACAGGCTAGATGATGGGTTATTTGGAGCTCAGAGGAATGTGTACCAAGTGATTGGGATTGAGTTTACCGAGAGATGCCAGGCTAGATGACACTTTGAGGTATCAGGCTAGATGACCACGTTGACGGTACCAGGATAGATGCCAATGTTGAGGTACACGGATAGATGCCACGTTGATTTAGATGACACGTTGAGGTACCAGGATAGATGCCACGTTGAGGTACCAGGCTAGATGACACGATGAGGTACCAGGATAGATGACACGTTGAGGTACTACCTGGGTAGATGCCACGTTGAGGTACCAGGATAGATGACACGTTGAGGTACCAGGCTAGATGCCATATTGAGGTACCAGGCTAGATGCCACGTTGAGGTACCAGGCTAGATGCCGTTGAGGTACCAGGCTAGATGCAACGTTGAGGTACCAGGCTAGATGCCACGTTGCGGGGTACCAGGCTAGATGCCACTTTGAGGTACCAGGCTAGATGCCACGTTGAGGTGCCAGGCTAGATGCCACGTTGAGTACCAGGCTAGATGCCACGTTGAGGTACCAGGGCTAGATGCCACGTTCACGAGGTACCAGACTAGATGACACGTTGAGATATCTGGGCAGATGATGCTTACTTTGATGCCACGTTGAGGTACCAGGATAGATGCCACGTTGAGGTACCAGGCTAGATGACACGTTGAGGTACCAGTACTAGAATGCCACGTTGAGGACCAGGCTAGATGCAGCTTTGAGGTACCCAGGCTAAATGCCACTTTGAGGTACCAGGCTAGATGCCACGTTGAGGGTACCAGGCTAGATGCCACGTTGAGGTACCAGGGTAGATGCCACGTTGGTACCAGGACTGATGCACGTTGAGGTACCAGGCTAGATGCCACGTTGAGGTATACCAGGCTAGATGCCACGTTGAGGTACCAGGCTAGATGCCACGTTGAGGTACCAGGCTAGATGCCACGTTGGTACCGAATGACGCACTTTGAGGGTACCAGGCTAAGATGCCACGTTGAGGTACCAGGGTAGATGCCACGTTGAGGTACCAGGCTAGATGCCGTTGAGGTGCCAGTTGCAGCGTTGAGGTACCAGGGTAGATGACACGCACAGGTACCAGGATAGATGACACGTTGACTTGGTACCTGGATGATAGATGTTACGTTGAGGGTACCATGCTAGATGACACTTTGATAGATACCATGCTACATGTCACGTTGAGGTACCATGCTAGATGCCACGTTGAGGTACCAGGCTAGATGTCACGTTGAGGTACCAGGCTAGATGCCACGTTGAGGTACCAGGCTAGATGCCACGTTGAGGTACCAGGCTAGATGCCACGTTGAGGGTACCAGGCTAGATGTCACGTTGAGGAATTACCAGGCTAGATGCAACATTTGAGGAGTACCAGAGCTAGATGCCACTTTGAGAGTACGCAGGCTAGATGACACGTTGAGGTGCGTTGCCAGGCTAAAGGCCACGTTGAAATTACCAGGTTAGATGCCACGTTGAACACTGGGCTGATGCGTTGGTGTGCCAGGCTAGATGCCACGTTGAGGTACCAGGCTAGATGTCACGTTGGGGCGCGAGGCTAGATCACAACGTTGGTAGGCTAGATGCTACGTTGAGTACCATGCTAGATGCCACGTTGAGAAGTGCCAGGCTAGATGCCACGTTGAGGACCAGGCTAGATGCCTCGTTGGTATCGGGCTAGATGACGTTAGCGAGGTACCTGGCTAGATGCCCGTTGAGGTACCGGGCTAGATGACACTTTGAGGTACTGGGCTAAATGCCTTTGGGGAGCTCGAACCCCGTTGAGTACCAGGCTAGACATGTTGAGGTACCGGATAGATGCCACGTTGAGGTACCAGGCTAGATGCGGTAGAGTTCCAGGCCAGATGACACGTTGGGGTACCTGGCTAGATGCCACGTTGAGGTACCAGGATAGATGTCACGTTGAGGTGCCAGGCTAGACATGACACTTTGAGGTACTGGGCTAAATGCCACTTTGGGGTATCAGGCTAGATGCACGTTGGGGGCGCGGGCTAGATGCCGTGTTGGTGCCGGGCTAGATGCAGCGTTGAGGTACCAGGCTAGATGCAACGTTGAGTACCAGGCTAGATGCTGCGTTAAGGGACCAGGCTAGATGCCGTTGGCGGGGTACCGGGATGATGCCACGTTGAGGTGCCAGGCTAGATGCCACGTTGAGGTGCAGGCTAGAAGCCACGTTGAATTACCAAAGGCGAATGCCACGTTGAGGGTACCAGGGTAGATGACACTTTTAGGTACCGGGCTAGATGACACGTTGAGGGTACCAGGCTAGATGCCACGTTGAGGTACCGGTGAAACTACGTTGGTACCAGGCTAGATGCCACGTTGAGGTACCAGGGTGATGACGCGCAGGTGCAGGCTAGATGACACGTTGAGGGTACCGGGCTAAATGCCGCTTTGAAGGGTATCAGGATAGATGACACGTTGAGGTAAATTCGGCTAGATGCTACGTTGAGGTACCAGGATAGAAGACACGTTGAGGGTACCAGGCTAGATGCCACGTTGGGGTACCAGGGTAGATGACACTTTTTTGAGGTACCGGGCTGGAGATGACACGTTGGAGGTACACTGGATAGATGACGTTGGGGCGCAGTGCTAGATGCAACCAAGTTGAGATACCATGCTAGATGCCACGTTGAGGTACCATGCTTTAGATGCCACTTTTACAGTACCCAGGCTAGATGCCACGTTGAGGTACCAGGCTAGATGCCACGTTGAGGTACCAGGCTAGATGCCAGTTGCTGGATACCAGGCTAGATGCTACGTTGAGGTACCAGGCTAGGATGTCAATGTTGGAGGTACCAGGGCTAGATGTCACGGTGAGGTACCAGGCTAGATGCCACGTTGAGTACTGGGATAGATGACACGTTGAGGTACCAGGATAGATGACACGTTGTTATAAAGGAGAGATATCAGTAACGATGAGGTAAAAAGGATGACAACACGTTAAAGGTATTTAGAAAGGGAGGAGAAGAAAGTGTCGACATCGTTATGTGTCGTTGTCAACGTCTTCTGTGGAAAGGCAGTAGCTCCTATCTTACTGTCCATCCTGTGATCTGCAATACACAGGTTTCACGGCGAATAATACGCCGAGTTTATACATAGATTCAAAACCATGAACTTCTGTTCCAAAAGAAAGTTCCCTGAATCTGGTAATTTCTGTTACATTCTGGTGCACAAAGCTGCGCACATCAACACTGAAACCAGTCAAGCAAGGTTTCCAAGATTAATTGCGCAGCGTTTGACATCCCTCGTACCAGATGTGCGTCTCCCACGTGACTCACAAAGAGAGTGCAGGTACGCCAGACGAATGCGCTCAATGCCCATCATCAGATGGGATTGGCGTGAAATGCTTTTGTTTAAGCTAACGATCAACAAAATGAACAAACGATTTAAGCTGCGTTTTGTATGACTGTGGCAAATACACTGGACTGCTTAATTCAGTGCGTTCCTGAAGGCCGCGAACAGTTAGGCTCCATGGTTATAGGAGAATGTTGTCCGCGTGGCA